>NC_051159.1:33822910-33936358 GCF_013339745.2 Dermacentor silvarum | reverse complement strand
GCACGTAAGTATTTCACTTGATCGACTGTGCGAATAATTAATTTTTTTCGTTACGGTTATTCTTGCAAGCATGATGCTATTGTCCACGCGTACCCATGCGAATACCATTTTTTACGTTCTAACTTGCGCTGGCTCATTTAGCGCATTTCTACGCCATGCACAGTTAGCGCATTACGGTTCCCGAACACTAGCACTGGTGCTAGGCCGCGCTGATGAGGTTGACACGTTCGTTTTTGCATTCTCTTGCTGCCCAAGCACATAGACAACGCTCAAAGATGGGTGAGCTCGATGCAGCACCACACTGTTGAAGTTGTTAACTTTATGGGCAGGGCCGCGCAGGGTGCGTGTGAACACAGAGACAATGTTTTGGTAGACACAGGGTCTGCATACATCTTCCATAGGACACGATTTTTCCAGATAGTTGCGAAGCGTATTTACCGACTAGTTCTCTCGCAGAGTGCTTCAATTTGTCTTATACCGGTGTCACACGGCCACTTTTGATAGTGATCGAGAACGATCTGGATCGGAATGTTCGACCGCGATTGGCTCCCTTCCGCAGATTGAGCAAGGAAGCCAATCGCGACCAAGAAATTTGACCCAGATCGGCCTCGATCACGATCAAAAGTGCGCCGCGTGGCCCCCGTATTAGGCACTGGAATGAAGTCGTGTTTGAAAGAATAACAAATGTAGCCTCTGCCACTACATACGAGAAAATATTGCATCGAAGAGCTGACAATTCTCGCAACCTATTGGGAAATGTGCCGAAAAAGGTTTACCAAGATGCGTTATTTTACTGATGTGTGCATTGGTTCACATTAGACTGGAATGCCAAGTCATCAGGTGATGCAGGAAACCGGCGAAACGTGATGAACATATCACATCGGCAGTGGTCTTGCGGAGTGCTGTGTTATGAACACACTTAGTCCCCAAAATCGTTATTTTCCGCTGGTTGTTTGTGCACCCATAAACTGCACAGTGCTGGCCTGTAGCCTTTTGATGAGTATATATGTCATTATTTACGAGCGTAAGGCATTCGTGACAAAAATAAACGGAAACATCGAAGGAAAGCTACCACTCCGCAATGCAAGCGCAAGGCAAGCTCACAGTCCAGACCGAACAGGCAACACTGACACATACTCTCCACGCCAGACCGTCGGAAGCGCCCTCATGAAAACGTTTATAGACCGACACCACGGCGCTACGTCACGAAAATGCGGTGGCGCTGTCGTCGGAATTTAGTTTCGCTTGGTAGGCACTCCGCCGCCGAGCCGCCGCCCGTGTCGCGCCTACCACAGCAGCCGCTGGGTTTCGCGGGTGGTTGTGCGGTTCCATCTGTGAGATCTTTATTCTATAATTTTACAATGAAAGAAACGCAGTATGTGGATGAGCTGAGTTGCGTCGAAATGCGCAAGAGACTAAAGTTTTCATAGGTTTCCTGTTGATGAAAACCGTCGCAAGCAATGGGCCGCCGCGGTAAAAAGCGAAAGTTGGATTATGATACCAGATCATCCATTATGCGCAAAACATTTCGTAACCGTTAAGCTTCTCTTTTATTTTGATTGGCGTGCATTAGCCGATCTTAGGATCGTTACGATCTTAGGATCATATACGATCTTAGGATCCTCATTAGCGTGCCATTATAATTGCTTGCCGCACTGTGGGAAAGCTAGATTAGGATTAGCCTTGAATTTAGGTCGAGCGAGCAGATGCCCCACAAAACACTTCACATTCCAATTTGTTTTCATCTCAAAGAGTTGAGCCACCAGCAGTGTAAATATCCTGTCACACGTTCACATACGCAGGCAGCAGGGTCACAACTGCGTTTATTGCAGTGTGGAAGTCATAAACGCGCCTAAACGTGTCAGTTAAATTTCGAGCGCGAAACAAAATGTACAGTGTTAGTACAGAGTCGGAGCGATCGGACGGCCGCGTACAACAGCTAGCTCACATTGCGCGGGCCTACACAGGCGGCGTCGCCGTAGGGCCGGTACCTTGCCGGTCCCATCACCGAGGCGATCGCTTCTATCGCCGCTCACGGCGACGTAGAAATCGGCTACAGCTTGTTATTAACATAAAATAGTTCTTAATAGAAAAGCTATCTCGAATTTGCGCGTGTTTCGTAAAGCAGCGCCCAGTACTAAACCACTGGCGCCATCCGGAGCAACGACGCGACGGCATTTCGTCTCGCATACGGAAACCGAAGCACCGGCCGTCTCAGCGAGGCGGCTCGGCTACGTGCAAGTACTACGTTTCGTTTGTTATTCGCACCAACGACACCGACAAAACCGATTCATTTAAGCCTACGTTAATCGTGTTGTCAAAAAATGTGGTTGATCCCTCTTATATAGGAATCGGTATAGAACACGAAAGTGAAACGTGTCTTCACAGAAGTAGTGTAATGTTTATTGCACATTGATATATAATGTCTATTGGTGTTTTGTGGCTAAAGCGCCCTTAGGCGTTGATGCACCCACGCTGACGCCTGGTGGCACGTCTCCTCCATCACGACTACCAACGTCGATGACCACGAGCAACCGTCGTGCATATGGAAGCTGCACTACGCTGCACACGCTAGCACAACGCGAAAGACGAAGCACGTAACTGACACACTAATACAACGCGCAAGACAAAGCACGTAACTGAATCGTCACCGAGTCAAATCAGCGCGTACAGCGCGTCGTAATTGCAGCCTCCGCGATCAACTTCAGAAACATTTTCAGAGCTAATTGCGGAGGCCACGCTCCGCTGTGCTGAGTACGGTGAACGCCACCTAGGTGGCGTTGGTAGCGCTTCTTGATGCCAGCGTCCCTTCGAATGCTGGCATCGAGGCGTCGTAGTGCTGAGACCACCGAAGCGTTCACTGTCGGTGCGCGTTAGTGTCATAATGCAGTACTTCTCTTTTCTGCTCGTAGGCGGCGGCACCGCCCCGAGCAAGAGCGCGGGTACACGGAGGAGTGTTAGATATATAAGGCGCGTCTGTGTAGCTCTCTGCAAATGGGTTAAACGCTCGGCGATCTATCGTCGCGGACCGAGAGGTCGTGGGTTCGATTTCCAAATTTTGCATGTTTGTGGAACTTTTTCTTCTGGTTTCTTTATTTGTATTATGTTCTATGACGTATTTCCGTGACGGAAATACGTCAGTGAAGTCTTGGTGGACCCCGGCATAAAACACTTTCGTGTTAAAATAAGCGCACAATGATGAGCAGCAGGCCAGGTCGCAAGCGCTGTCGGCTGTCACTGCGGCGGTCAACGAGCTAGGCCTAGCGTCTCGTTCGGCCGTATCCCGATGGGATCGAGATGCAAGAACGTGCACTTGGGTGCACATTAAAGAATCTCACGTAGTCAAACTTAATCCGGCGCCCCCATTACTGCGTGCTTCATAATGAAATCGTGGTTTTAGCTCCCCCACGCCATTAAAGAAAATGCGCCAACCGCGCGTGCAAGCGGTGGCGGCGAACGTGGGCGGAGCCAAACGTTGGGCGGAGCCTACACTGTAAACGGAAATAACTCTCAGGTGGGAGTATAATGCTTGTCCTCTAGCGACCCCCCGGTTGGGAGTTTATTATGCTCCGAATGATCGGAGTATAATTTTTACTCCGCGCGGGCGGAATTTTTGCGTGGTGCCTTCGGAGTTTTTTTTTTTCTGTCATTTTTATTTTTTACTTCGAGCTGGACGGAGTTTTTTCGAGGTGCACCGGGAGTATAAAAAAAGAGACGTCAATTTGCGTGGAGAATTTTTATGTAGAGGCTTCGGGTCAAATTCCGAAATATACGCACAAGCATAAGCCAAATTCTGCGAAACAAGTGAACGAGACCAAACAGAGCAAGCAATACATACACACAAACATTTGAGCAACACCCGACGAAGAGCTGTGAAAGCCATCCAACGCACACTCGACACACAACAAGAAGCAACCCTGCCAGTATATATAGCCACGATAATGTGGGCCTCGAAACGGCCTAGCGAGCAGCTGTAGTGTTTCCAGAGTTACGACTCACAGGCTCGCACATATGAGATCGGTCTCTCTGAAAACAACATGAAACATAAATCCACACGGAACTGTTAACTTAGAATATTGAAAAAACAACGTTCATGGCATATTTTTTTCAAAATTAGAATGCCATTCCGTGAGCGCTGAAGCGACTTCGCACACTGCCGGCGTCCACGGCCAAAAAGTAGTGCGTTAGTTACAGTACGCAAGAAAAATGTACGTGCGCGTGCTTCATGACAAAATTAGCTTCATGCGAAAGAATTGTGGCTGGATAACAATTTATTACATGTGACCATGACCCGTAGCAGCCTACGTAACACCGAAAATTGCGTAGTCATACATTTTTTTGACCGCACTACTTGCTCCGCGTCCAAGCAACGTCTCTCGGCTGTGAAACGGAGCCATATCGCTCATCTGGCAAACGAATCCTCACGCTCGGAGCCAGCAGGTATGCTCCTAAATCAGTATGTTGGATGGAGCTGATGTTAATGCAATATCCGAAGCAACGACGTGATCAAAACAGAACTGCGCGATAACGATTCAATTCACATCGCTCAGTATTAAGAAGCTTTATTGACAGTACGTACTTACGTCCTACCGTATTTCTTGGGCGAGGATATCCGTACACAGATTCATAAAAGAGTTGCTTGCACCACGGTCTAACTTACTGGCAGCACAGCACCGTGACGAAGTCGGAATATGGCATTCATGTGCGGCTATCACGGACGTTGTCGCTCGAACCGTAGCTGCTGTTGCCATTGCTACGCAGCACTTTACACCGGACGTTGTCAGAATATACTCAAAAGGACATAAAAGTGGTATTGAACTCACTGAGGAACACAAGTCAAGGTCACGCAACACGGAAGCACAGCCAGAAACCCGAGCCGACATCACGAGTCAACCGGCAGCTTCGTGGTCACAACTAAGCCTTTTTCCGCACTTGAAATCGTTGCTCTTGCATTCATCGTTGCCAGCAGAGTGATCACAGCTAACGCACATGAAGATGAGATGCAGTGAGCTTCAGAAAGGCCTATAACACTTTCTGGAAGGAAGTATAGGAAAGAAAATCGGCGAAACGCTGGCACGGAACGACACTTCACAGATGTAAACAAACCGTCAGCCATGAGCACCGCCGACTCCGCCGAACGCGGCCGGTCGCTGGCGCGGCGCACAGCCTTATGGGAAGCACCACGTGACCAACCTGTTCTGGCAGGGGAGTTTTTTAAAACTCCCTGTCCGGAGTTCCCGGGGAGAACAAAATTTTGAAGGCGGAATAAAATCACGTCATGTCCGCCCTTATCCTCCCACAGGTTGTGAGCGGAGTGAAACGAGGGAATGCCGTTGTATTCCTCCCATACATCGGAATAAATATTCAAGGATGGGAGTATATAGGGCACATCACCTCGTTAAAATTCCCATGCGGGGGTATTTTCGTTTACAGTGTACGCGACGTCGCTATAGGGCCTAAAATATATCGACGGCGCCTACCGCTGTTTACAAACATGGTGTAGGTCTATATGCCACCAATTAATGCCGTAATATATAGCAATATGACGCGATTCTTTTCATGTATATTTATTATTTTACTTTTTTATGCTTTTACAATGCCATCGACTTCATAGGACAATGCAAGCGGCACTTATAAATCGAATAGGTCCCATTGTATTGTTGGTAATTATATTTCAGTTGTGTTAGTAACTGCACTACCGAGGTAGTATTTAGTTACTACTAAGTTAGTGCTTTTTGCTAGCTTCAGCAGGTAGTGAAAAGTACTAACCATCATTTTACTACCTGCATTTACTAAGAAGGTAGTGCTTTTTGGGACTAGTAACGTGTTAGCATTTACTTAGTGAGTATGGCGACCTTTTTTTTAAGAGTGCATCCATCCATTAATTCACCCATCCATGCATGCAGTTTTCCATCCATTCATCCATCTATTAATCCACCCATCCATGCATGCATGCATTTATCCATCCATCCATTCCAACTGTCTGACGTAGATAAAGAATGCTAATCGTAGTAAAACGTCCCACATTCTCATTCGCATTAGTTCAGGCTGGTCAACAGAAAAAAATAACGTTGCATTCTTCCTTATGTTTCTCTACCACGTTTGAACAAAATGTGAAACCGTCTCACGTGGAAGCTACGCTGATTCAGTATTTCTACCAAGGCACCGAAAGCGCTGTAAATCTCTCGCCCGGATGTGCAGTAACACATGTGCGGAAGCTTCTGTAGTTTTCCATTCATTGCCAGAGAAAGCATAGAGAAACAAATTGTGTACAAAAATGTATACACCGTGATTGAAAAGGGCCTGTGGCTCAGCGTTGGGATAAGGGGGAAGTGTAACAAAATGGTAGGTTGAAACTGGAGAAGATAAGCACATGAATTGAAGAAAGGAGAAGAAGACTATAGAAACACATGTTACAGTTGCACATTCTGTTCATTTTTTTCTCAAGAAAGCAGCATTGGCCATACTTACCTGACACGCGGAGTATTTTTCCCATGGACCCAAAGAAAAGTTTTCGGAAAGTGGCCGGTTGTCGATGAATGCCTAACCCTTTTTTGACGGGGAGTACACAACTATGTAGACCATGATAGTACATAAACAGCAAAAGCAGTGATTAAAGTAGGGTTATTTAAAAGTGTCTCAGTACATCTTGAAATGCTTCTGATTGAAATAGTAGTGCTGCAAGTTTGAATTACCCAGGCAAATTGTTTTAGTAAAACGAGTATGAAAGTAGATGGTTGGGTATTTTGCTTGGTGTGAGTATGCCATTGCACGGCCGCCTGGATCGGCGCGCGCAGCAGGGTTGCTACGGCCGTCCCATTCGAACGCGCGCCCCATTGAAAAAAATGTAATTGAGGAAGTTTCCCCGCGCGCCGCGTGGCGCCGCTGTGCTCCCACCCCTCTTAATAACCCCTATATAAAAAGTACCGCCATCCTTTGATAAACGCCGCTTCACTCTCTCCTGTATCTCCGATTGGACGATGATAGCGCGCGCTTTTCACTTCTTTATATTTTATTTTTTTCCGCCTCAGAGCCATGTTGAAAGTCCTCTGCGCAGCCGCAGTCGCCGGCGGCGGTGGCGGCGCGCGCCCGGCCTGAAAGCTTCAACGTGGACTTTCTAGGTGCGCCATCGTCGACTTGGCTTTCGCAAGCAAAAAGTAAAGAGAAAAGCAAGCGCTTTAGGAGAGGAGGCGGCGGAGGAAAGAGTAGATGGCGGTACTTTTCTCATATAGGGACTTTAACCCCCCTTGGGGAGCCTACATGCAAGATCTCGAGCTTGCATGTACGCTCCCTAACCTCTCTGCTGATGGAGTCGCGGCCATGGAGATGCTTGAAAAGATGCGCACTTGACATCGTGCACGTGGTGAACATGGCTTGATCGTGGGTGGGTAGGTGGGATAACTTTATTGTAAGGTCCTACGGGCTTGATCGTTGGCCCAGAAGTGTATTGACAGCTGCAGGAAACTGCGCGATAATCAAGGTACGTGGTGATATATTCTTCAGTCGGCTTTACACAGCGAGGGCGTTTCTCTATAGCATAATACGATCGAGACACATAGGCAGGGTGTTTACGCGACTGTGTGGCGCATTGCATCTGCCTTGAGACATGTATTCTGGCGAGTGAGTTGCCGCTGTGCCTAAGTGCTTCCCTTGACCATACTTGTCATTCTTTTCTTGCGCTCGCTTTTCGATTCTTCCAAAAGAAGCGTATTTCATTATCGTGGTCACTATATGGCTACGTTCTTGGGTCGAGCGCTGCGTTCACAGAAGTCTTCATATACAGGCATCACGGTGGTAATAATAATTTTTCAGAACATTTTCTCCGGCCTGATGTACCGGCCAAATTAATTATTCGGGGCCCTTGCACATACGCGCGTGACATTTATATGGTGAAGTTACCGCGATACACCGGTGCTCCAAGAGAACGTAGCAGATATGGCTAGCTCATGCTAACGCTTTTTATACCCAATCGAAACCTCTCTTTTATTTCATGCATTCGATTTGCTTTACAAGACTGCATCCCGCGCTTTGCAGTTTCTTTATTAAGGTGAAATCCTTAACTGGGCTCTTGGGAAGCGGAATGTGTCCGTCGGCCGATGCCGCGGTACCAAAAATATATACAAACCGCGTAACTCTCGCGGCTCGTTCACTTGGTATATATACCAAAGTATAGTGTGGAAAGGCACAAATGTGGGACATAAGATGACTGATGGGTCATGGCATTAGTAACTTGATATACTCGCATTCACGTCGCGATTAACGACAACAATATGACGTGTGGTGCAAACCCGCATTTTTCGTCCAGAAATCCCTCTTATGGTTTGGGTATGACGATAAGAACGTGTTGAATGCCAATCTCGATCTCAACGTGTCGAACTTACCCATGTATCATGAGGTGAGAGCACAGGTAAGGGATAATAATAGTAATGATAATTTCTAGGGTTTTACATCCGAAAATCACAATATGGCTATGAGAGACGCCGTTTTGGAGGGCTCCGGTAATTTTGACCACCTGGGGTTCTTGCACACGGGTGTTTTAAGCATTTTGCCTCCACCGAAATGTTAGCCGCCGTGGCCGGGAATCGAACCCGCGTCCTTGAGCTTAGCAGTCCAACCTACTAAAGCCACTAAGCTACCACGGCGTGTAGGTAAAGGGTACGCGAGAAATATACGCGGCAAAAAAACAATACAAACCAAAATAGATGAAACGCTAACAGTTGAACATCGTGTACGTACGCCTCATTTCATAATTACGAGCGAACGTCAGAAAGCGAACGTGATGTATTTCGCATGTGCAACTCGTCTTTCGCCTTCTTATGTTGCAAGAGCGCAAACACTAAGCGAATTTTCACATGAAAGTAACTTTAGGAATATTTATTGCGTATGCTCGCTGGTTCGTACACAGCAAATATACTTACTGATAAATAATTGCATTCTTGTAGTTACGTAGTTAGTTTACTGATTTGCTGATTGAAGGTAACTATTTTAGGGATATGGAGAATCAATAGCGATATTTGTTGTGCATCAAAGACAGCAATTTTCAAGACGATTTTCCACTCAATATAATGCAAGCACAAACATCGTCACGCGCCATGAATGCTTGTTATTTTACGTAAAAATGACACGTTAAGCAATAACTATGATATCATGAGAAGTTACATGTTGGTAATTTCAGAGATGATTCACGGATTATTAAAACAAGGCTATTGCAGCAATAACGTTTGCATAACAAATGAGTAAATGGCTAGGCCAGTAGTAACTATCTATTCATTTCAATGTAGAAAAATATATATTTGTTCACCTTTTTTATGTTTGTTTACCTATTGGCTGGAATGGCTTTTCTTTCGAATGTCTGAATTTAAAACAAGCTTCGCTCACGTAGAACCTTAAGGTACATCGCGCGCGAAGTTTGTAATGAAAAGATAGGGTGCAGCAAGAATTGTTAGTGTACGCTATCTCTGAAGCGAAATAGGCCAAGAATATTACGGCGTTAGGGCCGTCTCTGCTCCTTCTCTTGTTTCCCTTACACTTTTTCACTGCGCTCTGTTCATAACAAAGCATTGCCGAGGCTAAAAAATTCATGAATAAATACATATGCATATGGCTCTAAACTACTACTGACCGTGAGTGAAAAGCGCGTAGTGGTGAGCGAAGCGGTCACTGCACGCGCGTAAGTATTTCACTTGACTTCGCGAGTAATTTCCTTTTTTCGTTACCCTTATTCTTGCAAGCATGGTGCTATTGCCCGCGTAGCCATGCGAATACCGTTTTTTTACGTTCTTTCCTTGCGCGGGCTCATTTAGCGCGTTTCGCACGCCCAGTTACCGCATTACCGTTCCCGAACTCTAGCACCGGAGCTAGTCCGTGCTGATGAGTTTGACGCGTTAGTTTTATTGCGATATAGCAGTTATATGGACACTCCAAAGCGGATTTCTGCCGTCGTCGTCGTCGTCGCCGTGAGGTTCCGTATGATGTCAACGGCGATGAAATCGTCGCCGCTCTCCGGACGCTGTATGTGCGAGTGAAAGGGCGCGAGGGACGCGCGCTTTCACGGGGAGCGAACGCACGTCGGAGAACAAACGCGCGTTCTGCGCCGTGCTCCCTGAAGGGCTGCAGAATTAAGCGTCTCTTTCCTCCTTTACAATCACCTTATATAAAGAGCAAACGCGACTTCTTCCGTGGCGCGAAAGGCCGTGGGGGGACGGGAGGGAAGGAGGGGAGGCGACGTTTAGCTGCGGCACCAAATGCGTATTTATATAAAAACGTTGCAAGGTGAGAAGGTGGGTAAGATTTCCGACGCTGCTCGACGAGTGTCCCATTCTGATCTCGTCGAAAACCTCCGAGCTCGGCGGCTAAATCAGAACTCCTAGTGATGAACCTAAAAAAACAGGATATCTCTAACATTCAAGTCACACTAGATGACACTCCCATCCGCAGGGTTAATAAAATCAAAATCTTGGGTCTCAATATTTCAGACAATGGCTCCAACGCTGAAACCATAAAATTAATCCGCACTGCGATTCTCAATACAGCTTCACTAATTAAGCGCATCTCCAATCGTCATCGCGGCATGCGAGAAGCAGACACACGTCGCCTTGTTCAGGCCTTCTGCCTTTGCAGAATCACCTACTCCATCCCTTACCTCTACCTCACACCCACGGAGACCGAGCAACTCAACAGACTCATCCGCACTGCCTATAAAACTGCTCTTCATCTCCCTAAATCAACGCCCACAGAGAAACTCCTTCAACTGGGGGTGCACAACACCCTGGGAGAGCTCGTAGAAGCGCACCTCATAGGTCAATATCAAAGGTTGTCACATACGCAAACTGGTCAAATATTTCTGCACCGACTCGGAATCAACCTACCCGGTCATACCACGGCCACGCGCTCTCCTCCCACTGCTGTTAGCAATAACCTCTGCATTATGCCACTTCCCAAAAACACCCACCCGGAACATAATCGAGCAAGACGGGAAGCTAGAGCCAAGGCTCTGCAGAAGAGCTTCCCTCCTCATTCACAGGCAGTCTATGTAGACGCGGCTGAATATTCAGACCGGCCAGCTTTCGCATTAGCCGTTGTAGACGGATTCCAAAACCCCATTGTCTGTGCGTCGATTCCAAATTTGACAGAATCCCTAGAAGCGGAAGAGGCAGCAATTGCCTTAGCAATTGCTCACTCCTCCGCTAAGTATATTTTCTCAGATTCAAAAACCGCAATCAGTAATTATGCCAATCGCAAAATCCACTCCCCGGCTGCTAAAATACTCGAATCAAATCCCCCTCCTAATCACCATATCACCCTCCTTTGGGTCCCTGCACACAGCGAACACCCAGGCAACATGGCCGCTCACACCCAGGCCCGAGCACTCGTCAACCGGGCTGAGAGCGACCCGCCTTCGTCTCGCAGTGCAAGAGATCCACTCCTCAGCTACCATGACCTCACCCTGTTCTACAGAAATTCCCGCCTAATCTACCCCCCGTCGCATAAATCTCTTCCCAGAAGTGACCAGGCTTCGTGGCGAAGACTTAAAACGGCCACAGTTACGACTCCTTTCCTTCTGTCGATTATTACACACGGGGAAACCTCTCCTCACTGCCACTTGTGTCCTAGCACCAGAGCTGACTTTGGCCACATCTTTCTAAATTGCTCGAACAAGCCCAGGCCCCCGTGGCGAGGGTCAGAATACCAGGAGCGATGGGAGGCTGCTCTGCGCAGCTCGAAACCGGACTTACAGCTTCGGACAGTGGGCTGGGCCAGAGGGGTCGCCGAAGCACAAATGTGCCCGGCCATCTAGAGCGGCCTGAGGGCCCATCGTCGTCCTGCTTCCCTTTCTCCCCTCCCCCCTCCCCCTCACATGATTCTCTCGTGAATTCGTGAATCAATAAAGTTTACCCACCCACCATCCCCCAGAGCACGGCCGCCTGGATCGACGCGCGCGGCAACAGTCACCAACGCCGCGCGCGTTCGGTGCGAACGCGGGTAAAACACCGACGGCGTCGACAACAGTTCTGCGCGTTGCTGGTGCTGCTGCATGTCCAAGTTTATACAGCTGATAGAACTACTATCCTTACTCCGTATGGCTCTCTACTAATTTGCTATCGCAATTGATGCTTCGCCTGTCGGGTGAAACTGCAACAATTTTTTTTTATTCTCTTGCTGTCCAAGCACAAAGAAAACGCTCAAAGATGGGTAAGCTCCATGCAGCACCACACATTGAAGTTAAATAGACTTTAAGTACTTTGCGTGGAAACTTAACGCAAAAAACAGCGCGTAGCAGACGAAGCTCGCTTCCCGCGCGCTTCGCGAGTGCGAAAAGCCCACGGGTCTGGAGCAGCAGCGGCGCGGCGCGGCAGTTCACAGAAAAAGGCCCTCGTCGGAGCGGGTGCTTTGGACCATAGAGTTTCTCACTATACGTTATAGTGAGAAACACTATGCTTTGGACCACGGTGCTTTGGACACTCCCCAATTATTCTAGAGGTGTGTTCCAATACTCGCCTTAGACGGCTTAGACGCCGTAGACAGCATCGCGAAGACAGCATCGAAGTCAAGAACGATGCAGGCTACTTTCCTGTCTAAACAAGATGGCGACTGAGCAGGAGATTAGAGCAGGACGTTAGAGTTTCTCACTATATTAGTGAGAAACTCTATGGAGCAGGACGTAGAAACTCGACGGGAAGGTTGTCTGCGCACACAAAAACGTAGACACGCTTTTCTAAACCCTAAAAGTAAGTCACATCATGTTTTTCATAGATTTGCAGGCGGAAAAACTTAAAATACAGAACTAATGTGTGCTTTTCTCAACTTTCTTTTTGTCGCCGCGAGGTGGCGTCACGTCGCAGAAGCGTCTTCCAGACGGCTCGAAACGCGTTCCTATACTTGTCCTCAAAGCTGTCTTGGCTGTCTTCGTAGACGTCAAAGTAGACTGTCTACGATGATGGAAAGAATTGGAACACAGCCTAGGTCACTCTAGCCGTAGTGTGAGTCAGGGAGCACGGAGGGTTGAGTCGAGTCCGGCCGTGGTGTGAGCATGGCCTCCGAGATGGCGGGCGCGCGGCGGGTTTTTCTCCGGCCGTCCCAATCGCACGGAGAGAGCGTATTTCCCGAGGTGGGCGTGGCGCGCTCTTTTCTCCGCACCGCGGCGCACTTACTTGGGATCGGAAAAGCTGCCGCGCTGTTGGCGCAGCTTGCATGTGGCGAGGAAAAAAATGGTTTTGCGCTTTTATTAACCTCGCGCTGATTTGGAAATGTCTGGTCAAGGTGTACGAGAGGCCAAGTCCATGTCGGGGCCTATCGATTCTCAAATGGGCTTTTTTTTTTTTTTTTGCTGTAGATTTGCGCCGCCTTTATTAGAGCACTTAGAAAAGCGATGCATCTGCAAGAGATCCGCATGTGCTAGAAACTTACTACGAAATTTGCGGGCTGTATAGTATGGGGGCGCTAGCGAAGGAGAACAAAAAAAAAAAAAGAACGATGATGAGACTGGGCGTGATGACGCCCGGGCCTCGCGCTCGACCTGCCGCTAAAGACCGATCAGTCGTTGCCGAGGCTTCGTAAATTAAAGGCGTTTTTCTTGTCGCCTATGTGTTCTCTGAGGGCTTCGGCCGACCACTGGCCCCGAGCCCACAATAGATATGTTGATAATGTTGTAAGCTAGATTGAAGGCCTGCGACGGAAGCAGTCCGTTTGGAAGCAGTATCGCAAAAAGCAGGTATCGGTGCTTGCTTCCTTTGTGCATTTTTTCCTTTGGTGTAACAACATATAGCGAAATGAAAACACACGTACAGCAGCACTCAAATTTTTCATTAGGAACACTTTGTTTATATTTCCTTTATTAACAACTTGCAGGCACTTCCTTCTATGCGGAATGCTTTACAGGCATTGTATAACAGGTGAATGCCGTCACAGCAGCGTAAAGAAGTAAAAAAGTGACATCGGCATAAAGGAAGCATTATCCGCACAGAGTGAAGTGGCAGATTGTGGCCTTCATGCAGTCAATATACATCGTAAAACTGAAGCGAAAACTAAGATCATGAAAAAATCACGCACGCAAAGCTGCTGGTAAACACTGCGCAACGACCATTGCACTGCAATGCATGCGAGGAAATAAATAAAACAAAAAATGCAAAGACGTAAGAAAATCATTCTTCGCATAAGACAGCTCAGTGCTGCATGAATACAATACCATAATACAACTAAAATGTAAACTAAAAATAGGAAATATGCACAGAACGAAGAACAACGAATCTACGCAGTCAATACTGCACGAAGATTACGGCACCACAACGTAGCTGCCCAAACGCGACAAAAATCATGATGGCTTCATTGGGATAACATCTTAGTCGGGAAAGCATTCCCTTACTCACGAGACAGCGTTGAACTATTGTCCGATGTGTCAATATAACCTATACACGAAGCACTTTGCGATGCAGGGGCTTTGACATAAGCTTTTTACGGTAGGCTGCCCTGTCTGTAAGAGTGGTGCCTATTGTCACGTAGTAGTGACGCTGAAGTAAACAGTCGTAAAACTGTGTATGACGAAACTGGTTGTTTATTGGGCGAACCTGTGCCCACAAAAACAAGCTACTCTCAAAGCACAACGATAGCGGCGAACACAGTCGGCGATCGTCGAAAAATCTGATCAGCGGCGAAACGCGTCGGCTTTTATACCTGAGTCATCGAAGGTTCCAGATTAATCCCTGATGCCCGCGTGTCTTCCAGAAAGTTCTAGACAATTCGCGTCGCTCATACAATCAGATAACATAAGCGTCGGTGAAAACGGGCAACGGAAAGAAGCATCGATAACGTTCCAGAAACTTCCGATGCAGGCGCGTCCTGCGCCGAGCGATAACATTTGTTAGCTGGTGGAAAGCGGCCACCAGTGAAAGTCAAACATGTATACGTGTCAATACCCTCTCCTTAAAAAGCATCGTCCCGATGCTGCAAACACGAAAGCGAAAACAAAACCACGCGTACAGAAAGGGACAAAAATAACAAAGCAACAGACCTAAGTTCGTCAGCGGGCGTAGAAAGGCTTAAGACGCACCACGTGGATGACTTCAGGTCGTGCGCGGCGCCGCTGTGATTGCGAAATACCGTCTGGCACGACCTCATAGTCCAGTGCGCCAATACGTCGGATGATCTTATATGGTCCGAAATAGCGGCGTAACAGTTTCTCGCTAAGTCCTCGTCGACGTATCGGAGTCGAGACCCAAACATGGTCTCCGGGCTGGTACTCGACGTAGCGTCGTCGAAGATTGTAGTGCCGGCTGTCGGTTCTCTGCTGGTTCTTGATGCGCAGGCGGGCGAGCTGTCGACTTTCTTCGGCACGCTGCAAATAGGTGGCAACGTCGAGATTTTCTTCGTCGGAGACATCCGGTAGCATGGCGTCAAGCGTCGTTGCCGGTTTCCTTCCGTAGACCAGGTTGAACGGTGCCATGTGCGTCGTTTCTTGCATGGCCGTGTTGTATGCGAAGGTCACGTACGGAAGGATGGCATCCCACGTCTTGTGTTCGACGTCGACGTACATTGCCAGCATGTCGGCGATGGTCTTATTTAGGCGCTCGGTGAGGCCATTCGTCTGCGGGTGGTAGGCGGTGGTCCGGCGATGGCTTGTCTGGCTGTAGTGCAGGATGGCTTGAGTTAGTTCAGCCGTGAAGGCTGTACCTCTGTCGGTGATGAGGACTTCTGGGGCACCGTGACGCAGGAGGATGTTCTCAACGAAGAATCGGGCTACCTCGGCAGCACTGCCTTTTGGCAAGGCTTTTGTTTCGGCGTAGCGGGTGAGGTAGTCCGTAGCTACGACGATCCATTTATTCCCGGACGTCGACGTCGGAAAAGGCCCCAGTAAGTCCATCCCGATCTGCTGAAACGGTCGGCGAGGTGGCTCGATCGGCTGCAGAAGTCCGGCTGGCCTTGTCGGCGGTGTTTTGCCTCGCTGACAGTCTCGGCATGTCCTTACGTAATGGGCGACGTCAGCAGAGAGGCGAGGCCAGTAGTATTTTTCTTGTATCCTTGCGAGCGTGCGGGAAAAACCGAGGTGTCCAGCCGTTGGGTCGTCATGGAGAGCTTGCAGAACCTCTGGGCGCAATGCTGAGGGTACCACGAGAAGGTAGTTGGCTCGGAGAGGCGAGAAGTTCTTCTTTGGGAGAATGTCGTTTTGCAAGAAAAACGACGCCAATCCTCGCCTGAACACCTTGGGCACAATGACGGTCTTGCCTTCCAGGTAGTCTACAAGGATCCTTAGTTCTAGGTCGGCTCGCTGTTGTTCGGCGAATTCGTCGGCACTGATGGGTCCCAAGAAAGTGTCGTCATCCTGGTCGTCCTGTGGCGGCGGTTCGACGGGGGCGCGAGACAAGCAGTCGGCGTCAGAATGCTTCCGCCCGGACTTGTAAACGACTGTGATGTCGAATGCTTGAAGTCTCAGACTCCATCGTGCGAGGCGACCTGAAGGTTCCTTCAAGTTAGCTAGCCAACACAAGGCGTGGTGGTCGCTCACAACTTTAAAGGGCCTGCCATAAAGGTAGGGGCGAAACTTTCATGTAGCCCAGATGATGGCGAGGCACTCCTTTTCTGTTGTGGAATAATTTGCTTCCGCCTTCGATAGCGACCGGCTAGCGTAACTTACAACCCTTTCTAGTCCGTCAGTCCTCTGCACAAGCACGGCGCCGAGTCCTACGCTGCTTGCGTCGGTGTGGACTTCGGTATCGGCGTTTTCGTCGAAATGCGCAAGTATTGGCGGCGATTGCAGGCGTCGCTTCAGTTCTTCAAATTCTTCGACTTGCGGCGTCTCCCACTTGAACTCGACGTCGGCCTTCGTGAGATACGTCAGTGGCTCAGCGATCCGTGAAAAATGCTTGACGAAGCGCCTGTAATAGGCGCACAGTTCAAGAAATCTACGCACTGCCTTCTTGTCAGCGGGCGGAGGAAAGTTGGAGATGGCCACAGTTTTCTGGGGGTCGGGGCGCACTCCAGACTTGTTGATGACGTGGCCCAAAAACAAGAGCTCCTCATATGCAAAGCGGCACTTTTCTGGCTTTAACGTGAGTCCGGAGGATTTGATTGCTTGAAGAACTGTTTCAAGGCGCCGCAGGTGTTCTTCGAAGCTACAAGCAAACACGACGACGTCGTCCAAATAAACCGAGGCAAGTCTGCCACTTCAAGCCTGCCAGTACTGTATCCATGACGCGTTGGAAAGTCGCAGGTGCCGAGCAAAGACCAAACGGCATGACCTTGAACTCGAACAGTCCGTCTGGTGTTATAAAGGCAGTCTTCTCCCGGTCCCTCTCGTCGACTTCGATTTGCCAGTAGCCGGTTTTGAGGTCCATCGACGAAAAATACTTTGCGTTGTAGAGTCGATCCAAGGCGTCGTCAATCCGTGGGAGGGGGTATACGTCCTTCTTCATGATCTTGTTGAGGCGACGATAATCGACGCAGAAACGTAGGGTTCCATCCTTCTTCTTCACTAACGCCACGGGGGACGCCCACGGACTCTTGGACGGCTGGATGATGTCGTCGCGTAGCATTTCGTCGACTTGTTGCCTTATGGCCTCGCGTTCGCGCGCCGAAACTCGGTACGGGCTCTGACGGAGTGGGCGGACATTTTCGTCGGTTATGATGCGGTGCTTGGCGACAGGGGTTTGTCGAACTTTTGACGACGACGAGAAGCAGTCCTTGTATTGCAGGAGCAGAGCTTTTAGTTGTTCTTTGTTATGCCTGGGAAGGTTCTGATTGACGTCGAAAGTTGGCTCAGGTACTATAGTCGTCGTTGCAGGTGCACTGGGATCCGTGAAGGCGAAAACACTGCTGGCTTGTACTATTTCGTCGATGTAGGCGACCGTGGTACCTTTGTTAATGTGCTTGTATTCGGAGCTGAAGTTCGTGAGCATCACCCTTGCTTTCCCTGCACGTAGCTCAGCTATGCCTCTAGCGACGCAAATTTCACGGTCGAGCAGTAAGTGATGATCGCCCTCGATGACGCCTTCCATGTCTGCAGGCACTTCGGTACCGACGGAAATCATTACGCTGGAGCGAGGCGGAACGGTGACTTGTTCTTCAAGCACATTCAAGGCATGGTAACTTAAGCTTGTATCCGGTGATATCGCGTTGTGCGTTGAAAGCGTTATCGACTTGGACCTTAAGTCGATGACTGCACCGTGTTGATTTAGAAAGTCCATGCCTAGGATGACATCTCTGGAGCAGTTCTGCAGGATTACGAAGCTCGCCGGGTAAGTGCGGTTGTTTACCGTGACTCGTGCTGTGCAGATTCCAGTCGGCGTTATTAGGTGGCCTCCCGCTGTCCGGATATCGGGTCCTTGCCAGGCTGTTTTCACCTTCTTCAACTTGGCGGCGAACGGGACACTGAAGACGGAATAGTCGGCTCCAGTGTCGACGAGAGCGGTGACGTTATGACCCTCGATTAGCACGTCTAAGTCGGTAGACCGTCGTCTGGCGTTGCGGTTAAGTCGTGGCGTCGGATCACGGCTGCGTCGGCTTGCTCCGCTGCTGCTATGTCGCGTCGGCAGGTCTTCTTTCGGTGGCGAAGTGTTGTCGTCAAGGCTCTTGCCAGGCGGCGTGCTGATATCTCGTCGTGATGATTCGCGAATATTCTTCGATGGCGGCGGAGGATCTTCGGCATTGCGTCGTACAGCAACCGCACCTCCATCGGTTGCTGCTTTTAGTTTCCCGGATAGGGGCTGACGGACCGGCCCCTGGCTGGGCCAGTGTATGGTCGGCGCTGCGGTGACAAGTAGCGTCCTGGTGACGGCGAGCGTGAGGGTCGTCGTGGTTGCCACTGGGTTCCGGCTAGGTAGTCGGCGATGTCACGTGGCCGCTCCCCAAGTTGTGGACGTGGCGCGTTGACGGCGAACCCTCGTAGGCCCATCTCGCGGTATGGGCATCGGCGGTAGACATGACCAGCTTCCCCGCAGTGATAGCAGAGCGGGCGGTGGTCGGGGGCGCGCCAAATGTCCGTCTTTCTCGGGTAGCTGCGCTGGACGACGGACGGGCGTGCTGACGGCGGCGGTGGTTGACGTCGGAACTGCGGCGTTACGGGGCCCTGGCGCGAGCGCGGAGGGGGGCCTTGACGACGGGCGACGGCGGCGTAGGTCAGCGCTTCCAGTTGGGGTTGCGGCGATTGCGGCTGCACATCGGGAACTCCAAATGAGCGTTGAACTTCCTCATTGACGATGTCGGAGATAGATGCCACTTGAGGCTGCGACTTGGGGAAGAACTTCTGCAGTTCCTCGCGAACGACCGCTCTGATGGTCTCGCGCAGGTCGTTGCTGCCAAGTGCATGCTTGAACGTCGATGTTGTTGGCGGCCAGCGTTCGGCGGTTATATTGCCTTGTCCGCATGTCGAGCGTCTTCTCAATGGTTGTGGCCTCGGAAATAAATTCAGCAACAGTCTTTGGCGGGTTGCGTATCAATCCCGCGAAGAGCTCTTGCTTGACACCCCTCATCAAGAAGCGAACTTTTTTCTCTTCTGGCATGTCGGGGTCGGCGTGCTTGAACAGGCGAGTCATCTCCTCCGTGAAAATCGTGATGTTCTCGTTGGGCAGCTGTACCCGGGCTTCTAGGAGAACTTCGGCCCTTTCCTTGCGCACAACGCTTGTAAAGGTCTGCAGGAAGCCGTGGCGGAACAGGTCCCATGTTGTCAAGGTCGACTCCCGATTCTCGAACCACGTCCTGGCAGCATCTTCCAATGAGAAGAAGACGTGGCGCAGCTTGTCGTCGCTGTTCCAGTTGTTAAATACAGCGACCCTTTCATACGTCTCCAGCCAGCTTTCCGGATCCTCAAATGTTGATCCGCGGAACGTCGGTGGCTCCCGGGGGTGCTGTGACACGATCGGTGTAGGCGGCACTGAGGCTGTCATGGTTGATGCGGTCGTCGCGGCCATGCACTTCCTGGCCTTCTCGGGAAGAAGTCCGTACTCCGGGGGTTGGTTTTGTAGCCTGAGGCTAGCTCGATGCTCCGGGACGACGTTGGTACTCTCTTCGAGGTTCGGGCTTGGATCACGGCTTTTCGGGGGCGTCCGCTGCATGGACACAAAAGCACCTCCACCAGATGTCACGTAGTAGTGACGCTGAAGTAAACAGTCGTAAAACTGTGTATGACGAAACTGGTTGTTTATTGGGCGAGCCTGTGCCCACAAAAACAAGCTACACTCAAAGCACAACGATAGCGGCGAACACAGTCGGCGATCGTCGAAAAATCTGATCAGCGGCGAAACGCGTCGGCTTTTATACCTGAGTCATCGAAGGTTCCAGATTAATCCCTGATGCCCGCGTGTCTTCCAGAAAGTTCTAGACAATTCGCGTCGCTCATACAATCAGATAACATAAGCGTCGGTGAAAACAGGCAACGGAAAGAAGCATCGATAACGTTCCAGAAACTTCCGATGCAGGCGCGTCCTGCGCCGAGCGATAACATTTGTTAGCCGGTGGAAAGCGGCCACCGGTGAAAGACAAACATGTATACGTGTCACTATGTTCGCGAGCAGTATTCTTACATATTTGTCAATTACAGTAGACACTGTACATTCTACGTGTTCATCTTTGGCCGGGCACATAAATAGGGGGCACTTAATTAAGTATGGAGTGATGATGTTTGGAAGTTTCTTGCGTACGTCCTTCGTTCCAATGTGCGGCACAGCAAAATCAACAGCTTTTTTTCACGGCTGCTAAAACCGCTACAAATTCAGGCTTAGGGAATGTGATACCTCCTCGTGTGGAGAGGCTAATCAGCCCTACAAGTTCAGGCGAAGAGGAGTGCGCTTCGTGAAGGTAAGGGCAAGCCGTGCAAGTTCTCCGCTCTTCAGACTTCAACAGCCTTTGCCACGAAGCCGGCGATGTATGCGATGCTCGCATTTGTTACGGTTGTGAGCAGTTTCCGCGCTGGAAAAAAAATTGTGAAGTGCATGATCAATAAAAAAAGGAAATTTCATATTGTAGTAACTGGGCATTGTCAGACAACGTCGTTAGTGAGGTCAGGTTGATTTGGCGTCCATGAATAACGGGTATCGAACCACTTTCGTTGCGCAAATTACTAAGTTAAGGCCTCTTCATGCACTAATTCGAAACACACAAGGCTCAAGTGAAACTTGAAGGGCAGCTTAACTTAACAAAGAATGCGCGCCCATCTCAGAGACTGTCAGCTCTGAAACGAAAGAAACTTTAAAATTAACAGTCGAGTAAAGCATTCTGCGTATAGGAGTAAGCTTCTACTAATGTAGCGTACGATGACCTATATATTTCAGCCTGCCTGCGAGCGCAAATATTTGATATGCATAGATGAAGTTAAGGCGACAAAACAGTGCTTGACATCAGAGAAAGAAGCTGTGGACGTTATCTTGCTTTGATGTGAAGCGTTCTTTGCTTGTCTTTTATTTTCTTTCGATAAATGACTTCAGAAAGTGAATGATTGCATGCGTACTAACCGGGCATTGCACTGAGGACATTGAGCGCCGCGTCAATGTTGTCCAGTACGTCAGGAGGTGGAGCCAAACTGAAACAGTATAGGACAGGAACGTTTCTTTGCAAAGAATGTAAAAAATTCAGGATTTCTTGCCCTATTAAGAAAATAAGGGAAAGCGAAGCTTTGCGCGTGCATGCCTGGCGTGCTGTTCGCTCGGCGGCGCCGGGTTTTCCGTGTACGACGCCGCCATCAAAATGTGAGTTATAAAATATAAAAACTTCGCTTGAACTTTACCGAAACAGTGAAATTGTGTGTAGAGCTCAAGCGCAGATGATACGATACAAAAAAGCATACCTCGCTCGTACGGCTGATGCAAGTAGGCCTTCTGGTGCAGATGTGGCAGGAAACTTCACAATGACAGATGGACTATGTATGCTGCAGGCAAACCACCCTTAGTGAGCTACGTGCCAAGTAAAGCTGACATTGTATAGTCTACGTAATGAGACAATCTGCTCTTTGTGCCTTAGACATGGGTGGAACTTCCCAAATGATAAAGGTACAATATAGAGGAGTGCTTGGGGTAGGGACAAAAACTGGCGAAAGCGCACAATAACACGCAGAAATAATTTTGCCCTATGAGTAGAAGAAAATACAGCCATACCTGGAAACACTCTGCTTTGTCCCAACGTTCGAGGCATGTGATGCGCACAGAATCCCAGTTCGTAGTATCTTTTCCAGACTGAAGGTGACAGCCCTGGCATCTAGGTAGTCGTTGCCTCCTGACATTTGTCGCAGCGCACTGAAAAGCAGCTCCACTGAGTCACTTGAAAGGTCTCTTGTCAGAACATAGAAAAAGCCGCTATCTAGCAAATACTTCACACAGAGTACGGTGGACTGGCTGGTAAGGAGCAGCGCTCCTTACCAGCCAGTCCTCTTCAAGCCACTGCAGGCGCTCATCAGTTTTGCAAAAGAACTGCGTTTGGTCTGGATTTCTAAGCTCTACATGTGCGGTTCTATTGGCGACGTTGTGAATGGCAAACCACTTTTGTATCATTCTCATGAAATTTATTGTTGCGCGCAGCGCCAGCATTCCGGAACATTTCTGCTTTTTGGTGATAAGAGGGATAGTCCTTCAGAAATTCTACTGCAGAAATCACTTCGTTTGAAAAAAAGCTGCACCGCTCTTCCGTCGTGCATTTTCTAGAAGTTTGTGGGTTCAACATGCTTCTGAGTGAGGAACCGCACGGGCTTTACAGTCTCGTTCTTTTGAAGTTCGTAGAGCTGTTTCACGAACTTTCCCGTTATTGGTAGCATTCCGTCGGTCATATCGCCTTCCATAAAGAGACTTCGAACGTTCTTTAGTACGTGGCACTGATCAAAAGATAAGAACAGTTTCCTTTTTGCATTGGATGGATATGTTACTACTGGTTTAAGAGAACCATTGCCGAGGTGGCGCATCATAATAACATTTATTTTGTGATTGTCCGTGACGATGCGTACAACCTGGATTCCACATTTTCCCACTTCTGCAATCACATGAGTTGTTAACTGATATAGATTCATACAACTCAACCTATTAGTAAAAAAAAAAAAAAAGCCGCATGGGATTTTGTAGGCTGTTGACAAACCTGCGGCCACATAGCAAAGCAGGCTTGTTTGCAAGTGTTGTGTTTCCTTGCGCAGTGGGGTCATCTCTGGCAGTTTGTTGCCCAAAGAAGCAGTCCATTTTTCGGTCATATATGTATTTAGATGATATGGCCATTTCATCTACAACCAGTGAGCAGAGCCGTGCTTCTTTTCTGAGTCCATTCACTTCTGCTTTGAGACGTTCTTTCATTAGTGGAGTGACACCACTGTCGCTGCATGACTTGCCAACATAACGCAACAAAGTATTCTTCGACGGAAGTTTTATTAGACCTCTAGTGCGTATGTAGCGATATGCCTTCGGAGAGAGGTAATAAGGAACGACACATTCCCTAAGAAAATCTGGGGACCACACAGGACGTTGTCTCCCTGCATTCAAGATCTGCTCAATCAAGCAGTCTTCAAGGCAGAAGGTTGAACTGCCCACCCTCTGCAAACATTTTCTTGCCGCTGAATGCACTGTGTTATTTTCGAACTTTGCAAGCTTCTTTCTGAGTCGTTCATTTTCTTCTCGTAGTTTTCGAATGTTCTTGTTAATCCTAAACGTTTGTGATCTCATCCGATTTATAGCCATGACAGCAGAACGCTTACGTGGCGTAAGAGAATGAGTTTGTACGGCAGATTCTATTGAAACCGCAGCTTCTTGGGTGGCGTCTGAATCGACAGGACATGGCCGCGTCGGGGTTGATGAATGACTTGCCAGAACGTTTGTAGAAACAAGTGATGCGCAAATATCTTCACTGCGGAAATCTTCAGCAGCATTTTCCTCGCGTCCTTCTTTTGGTGCCGTGGTTGATGTCGGGGTTTTCTGATGAGAGATTGAAAACTGTCGCTCTAATTTACGCCTTTTCTTAGGCGGAATAGGCTGCATGTAGCGTGGGTATTCGCTAAAAACGCTAGGCACAGCATCTGGCTTGAGGCGTCGCCGCTTAATTGTGGAACTAGAGAAATCAGAATCGACAAAGTGCAGACTGCAGACTAAACTGGTGTTAGAATTTTCATTCGGAACGAAATCCTTTCTTGATATAGCCTTCAGCCATGCCTGCCGATACGTCTCATTTCCCGGAAATTCATGAAAACTGATCCCAAGCTTCTTTTTGCTATTCGATTTGCAGAAGGGTACGCAGCAGTAAGCCATATTCATGAAATTAAAGAGAAGACACAGGACCTCACAGCATTTTCTCTAACAACAACAACGAAAAAAAAAAAAGACAGCACTGACAGAGTTTCAGTTATATAGCCCCGTAAGTAGTCTGCAACTTCAATTAATAAAGCACTGCTATTGAATCAAACATTCATTTCCATTTCCACGCCAAAATTTTGTCTTCTTTACGCAGAACGCCTGCGACACAAGCATGCAAGATAAAAAAAAGCACAGCATATCCACGGGGTGAATGATGATGAGTGGGCGAAGCTCCGGAGGTTCATGACTCTTCCGTGAAAATTCGCCCATTACATCATCATGAAAGACGTGAGAACCAGTGTGTGAGGTTATATAAGAACTTTTATTCATTTTCTTAGATGAGGGATGACCGATACCGTGACGAGGTTGTTGGCAAACCACAATCTGTCGCAGACATTGCAGCTGTGGCCGAAACTGTTGTCTAGAAAGTCGCGCTTGAAACGCGCGTCTGCGCCTTCGGGCAGAGCTCGCTTGAGGCTCTTGGCAGCAGCTTCCCGCGCTCGCGCAGCCTCGGGATCCGCCCGCCTGTACGCGCGTTTCCTCGCCGCTTCTCGGGCTCTCACAGTTTCTGGATCCGCTTCTCGGCGTCGCCGTGCACCTTCTGCTTCGCGGGCTCGAACGTCGGGATCCGTTTCTCGGCGCCTCCGTGCAGCTTCGGCTTCGCGGGCTCTCACCTCCGGGTTCTGTCTGCGAGCGCGCGCTGCAGCCGCTTTCCGTGCCCTCCGCTCCGCCGCCTTCTCTTCCATATGGCGCAGCGACTCCGAGCGAAAGAGGAAGCGCGCCAAGAGCGAGCGCATTTTATAACTCTCACCCCTAGCGGTCTCCCATCGCACTCCATCGAAACATCTCGAACGATCGCCTCTATCCAATGATCTAGTGATCACTCATCACACTGTGCGCTCCCATACATCTGAATGGAGCGAGCGCCGCAGCGCCATCTCGTATTTTAATGCGTCAACTATGCTGCGCTAGCGCCATCTAGTGATATCCCGTCACACTAGCCTTTACCATGTATCTCGATGGATGGATGGATGGATGGATGGATGGATGGATGGATGGATGGATGGATGGATGGACGGACGGACGGACGGACGGACGGACGGACGGACGGACGGACGGACGGACGGACGGACGGATGGATGGATGGATGGATGGATGGATGGATGGATGGATGGATGGATGGATGGATGGATTAGGCTGAACCCTTTAAATCGGGCGGTGGCATACGCCACCTAGCCATGACTATTAACATATTTTGTACTTTGTGGTGGGTGAAATTTCACCCCTGCCTTGATTTTATCCACCAATCAGATAACCTCCGTTTGGTTATTTCTACCCGCTTAAAGTCTATTTTGCCTTCACTGTCCCTAAACCCCAATGCTTTGAAAAAATCAGCCCCGTTGCTTTGGACTGTAGGGTTAAGCCCTTTACAGAAAAGTATGAGGTGTTCAGCCGTTTCCTCTTCTTCTCCACACGCACAGCACAACGTGTCTATACCTTGGTACTTGACTCGGTACATCTTAGTCCGCAATACTCCCGTCCTGGCTTCAAACAATAAAGAGCTTCCCCTAGAATTATCATAGATATTTTCTTTGGTAATTTCTTGCTTGAAAGTTCTGTATGTTCCCAGTGCTGATTTCGTCTGCATCCCTGTTTTCCACAGACCCCTCTCTGTTTCTTTAACCTTTTTCTTAACCGTTGTTTCCTGGTTCGCACCCCTCCTGCAGTCCAAATATTTGATTGACAATTTTCTGGTCCGCTTCCTCCATTTTGTGTCAACATTCCTCATGTACAAATAACTGAAAACTCTCCTTGCCCACCGCTTTTCTGCCATTTCTCTCAATCGCTCCTCAAATTCTATCTTGCTGCTGGCTTCCCTGCCCTCGAATGACGTCCATCCCATGTCACCCTGTACCCCCTGATTTGGTGTATTTCCGTGTGCTCCCAGAGCCAGTCTACCTACCCCCTCGCTGCTTAACTTCCAACCTTGCTCGAACCTCTGATCTCATGCACAGGACCGCATTGCCGAAAGTCAAACTAGGGACCATCACCCCTTTCCAAATCCCTCTCACCACTTCGTACCTACTGTAATTCTACAGTGCCCTATTTTTCATCACAGCTGCATTTCTGCTACCTTTAGCCGTCACATATTTTTCATGTTCCGTTAGGTACTCAGCCCCATTGTTTGTCCACATTCCAAGATATTTGTACTTATCCACTACCTCCAGCGTAACCTCCTGTATCCTATGTTCGCTGCCCTGATTATCATTAAAAATCATGACTGCCGATTTTTCTTTACTAAACTTCAAACCTAAGCTATCTCCCTCTTTACCACAGATGTCCATTAATCTCTGCAAGTCTTCCTTGCTGTCAGCCATAAGTACAATGTCATCCGCGTGCATCAGTCCTGGTAATGACTGTTTAATCCATTCTCCTTGCTTGAAAAAGGAAAGGTTGAAGCCAAGTCCGCTCCTCTCTAATTTTTTCTCTAATCCTTGTAAATACAGCATGAACAACAGAGGTGACAGAGGGCACCCCTGCCTAAGCCCCTGCTGTATCCCTATAGGTTCAGATACCTTGTTTTCCCATTTTATAAGCACCTTGTTACTTTTATAGATATCTTTTAAAAGATTACTTACCCCATCTTCCACATCTAGAGTGCCCAGTATGTCCCACAAATCCTTTTGGATCACACTGTCATAGGCTCCCTTGATATCCAGAAATGCGAGCCATAGGGGCCTGTGTTCATTTTCTGGTATTTCAATACACTGCGTCAATGAGAACAGATTATCGTCTAACCTTCTTTGTTTCCGGAACCCATTTTGTAGTTCCCCCAGCACCTCCTCGCTCTCCACCCATGCCTGCAGTCTGTCCTTTATAATCTGCATCACCACCCTGTAAACCACTGACGTCACTGTTATGGGACGGTAGTCGTTTATGTCGGCTTTGTCCCCCTTTCCCTTATATATCATGCTCATCCTGCTCAGTCTCCACCCGTCTGGGGCTTTACCGTCCATTATCATTTTGCTCACTGCCTTTCTTAATGCTTTCTTAGATTTTGGGCCCAATGTCTTTATCAACATAACTGGGATGCCATCAGGACCTGTCGACGTGCTGCTAGGAACCCTCTTCTCTGCCCTTTCCCACTCGCTTTGTGCAAGTGGAGTCACTGCACTAACTAGTCTATCCTCACCTGTTTGAGCACATGCTATGTTTCGTTCTTTAAACTTTTCTGTCATCATTGTTCTTATATGTTCCATTGCCTCATCTCCCTCTAGCCGAACACCTTGAGCTGTAACTATAAACCTCTGCTCTAGGCTAGTCTTATTACTCAAGGAGTTGAGATGTTTCCAAAATTTCTTTGCTGCTTTTCTATCATTTTTGTTTACTTCTGACAACCATTTGCTCCCCTTTTCTTCTAATCTTCTCATTGATCAAATGGGATGCTTCCCTTCTACAGTTTAAGAAGTTATTCCATTTTCTGCCTACATCAGCTTCTGGTTCACCCCTCCGCTTTGAATATCTGTTCCCTGGATGCTTCCTGACGTTTCTCTATGGCCTTCTTAACCTCCTCATCCCACCAGCTCTTGGGTTTACGTCTTCTTCTGTTCCCTTTTGACCTGACTCGTACCTTAGCAAGCTCTAGCTCAAATAGCCCTGTTAAATTTGCATATGTCCATTTTGTTTTTTATCCCTTGAAATTACTTCCTCAATTTGTTGGGTTGCTATTTCAAGCTGCTTTTTCGAGTAAAATATCCCACCTGGTTGTTCATCTTGCCTCCTACCTACTTTCATTTCTCTTCTAAAACTCACCTTAATACGTTTGTGATCACTACCTAGACTTCTGGAGCCATATTCATCTATGTTCATTACGTTTAGCCTATCGTGCATCCTATGTGACATTAGTGCATAATCTATCGTTGACTGCAGGCTCCCCACCTCCCATGTTATGTGCCCTTCACACTTCTCAGTACTGTTGCATACAACTAAGTCATGCATTTCACACATATCCAGCATCATGTTGCCTGTTGAGTCTGTGTACCCATCCATGTCTTCTATGTGTGCGTTCATATCTCCTAGTATAATAATCTCGCACCCTCCTCCTAGTTCATTAATGTATGGAGCGAGCGCCACCAACGTCATCTAGTGATCACTTCACGAACTAGACGCGGTGGCTACGACGGAGGAGAGACTGACCCACGGCGCGTAAGGAGCTTCGCCCCTAAAAACCGCGCAAACGCCGCAGCATGAGCGCGTTACAAAGACATAAGGCCGAGCGCACGCTGGAGGGGAACGCTAACTGAGCCGACCAAACTCGGCATCAGCAATCGTCATGCTCTCTCCTCGCGATGTCGCCGGCGCCATCAAGTCTGGCGCGAAAGCCGCGCTCGCATAGTGCACAATACTTCGCACTCGCCCACGAGGCTTCCCCAGTTTCCCTTTCCAACGATCTCCCGTCGCGCCGCAGGAGACAGGGAGGAGGTTGCGGGCGGTCGCCATACGTCTAGACTGTGGTCTAGACAGAAAGTCGCCGGTTCTGCGACGACCACGGACTGGTTACAGGCGCGTTTTGTTCATTTATGATCGATTAATTGATTTGGATGCAGTCGAGAGCACAGTAAATGAACACGCTACTGATATTGCCATTGTGCTACCAAAACGTAAGCAAAATCCGGATGACGGAATAGGAAGCGATGACAACTCAGGCACTTTCACTGTGAACGACGTGTGGAGTAAATGTAGGTCGGCTAATCGAAGCCTTGAACAATATTCCGGCAAAATTACTTATCATCTTACTTCAGTGACATCACCAGGGCACTCAGTTATCTAGAGCGTAACCATGCTTCGGTTGACCAACTCATAAAATATCCGTACGCGATCAAATAGTAAAACGATGTGTCACGATAGGAGGGCAATATGATTCAACGACGAAAATTAGCCCAGTTTTCACCCATACACGTCTCCAGAAAGGAAGATTGCCAGAACGCCCCTGTATATTTCTCAAATCACGGTATTTTGCGCCGAGAGAAACCGGACCGTAATGAAAAAAAAAGTAACGCTACCACAGACGAATTGATAACTCCTTACAATAATTTATATCAGGAAAATTCAGCAGTTGACGTGCTGTTCTCCGTAAATTGGGCCAAAGTAAATGCAGTAACAGAAAAAAAAATACTTGCCTTCAGTGCATCCAGAAGATCCTGACGGCAATGCTTGCTCGTACGCAGAAAAAAAAAACATGCACACGCTGTAATCCCGCGCGCTCTGCTTTCTGCCGCGGTCTCCGCTGCCGCCGGAATCCTAAACTTTACGGAATCCCAAGTGAGTGCGCCATCTCGCGGTAGCCGGGCGCACGACGCGATGTTCGTATTTTTGCTGGGGAGCGCGGCGATTGGGATGGCCGGAGAGAAACGCGCGCGCGCCGCCATCTCGGAGGCCATGGTGTGAGGCGCCTAGTTGTCTGCGCTACCGCAGCGGCGCCACTGCCAAGGTCGATCTAAACCCCTATATTTATAAAAGTAGCGCCATTCTTAGATCTTGCCGCCACCGCGCTCACCCCGGCGCTTCCTCCTCGCCCTCTCTTAGCCGCCTCCTGTCGCCCCAGCCTCCTCCGCTCCCCCATTGGCCAATCCGTGTCACGTGGAAGTTCGCGTCGCGCTTTTGTATATTTTTTTCTTCCCAGCGCGCTCCGACTGCCATTCTCGGGCCTGTGCGACGAAAGTGCTGTACGCACAAATGGATCAAACGTGTTATGGACAAGAACTTCGTTGTGATGGCATGCTGCTGCGCCTTAAGTTGCCGCAACCGACAAGGTGAGGGCAAAAGGCTTTTTTTGTTTACTATCCGGCGTGCACAAACGCTTGCTGCACACTTGATATTTGCGCCGTCTCGCATCGTCGCGTTGCTACTTGCAAAACGGCATTATTAAGACCAGTTACTGACTGACGAAGCAAAATCGCGCCTCAAAAACGTCTCCGCAGGGCGCGATCGAAGTTTTCCTCGGATTTCCTCTGGTAGCGCGTTAGCTGTCGTCTGCCACGGCAGGCCCGACGCAGGCGGCGCCACTGTCGATATCGCGCCTCGATCGCGCTGGTCGCGCCGAGCGCGATAGTGGAACGGAGGAGGAGAGAAGTGGATGGCGCTACTTTTATAAATATAGGGGTTTTAGGTCGATCTAACTTGCCACTGCTCCTGGAGAGGCGCGCGGGTGGGAGCCTTTCTTTGGCAGCGTCGCACGCTTCGCGCAGCGGCCGCGCTTCGCGTTTACATTTTACTTTACACTGACGCGAGAGTTGTGCCCTTTCTGTTTTCAAAATATAAAATAAAATCTCAACGCTGCTTGCAAGGCTATCAATATACTCAGGAGTCGGTATTGGGTCGCTAATAGGCTCACCGGACGGCGCACCTCGGCCGCTGGTTTCGAGCCTTATGGTTGGCTCACCGGATGGCGCACCTCTGCCGATGGTTTCGAGACCATCGTTCAAGAGAACTGGCTAGTTCTTTGTCGAGAGGCAGTACTACTGATACAGTGGGCGCTTTTGTTGAGTGTGCTGATTTACTTGCCTCGCTTGACGCGCTTGTTTGCTGGTTAAAAAAAGAAAAAAAAGAACGTAAAATGAAACTTCCTACGCATGTGCATAATGACATTGGCTTGTATAACTATTTTCTGCCAGATTTCTGTAGTTTCATCTTTCTAGAAAAATGGGGTTAATAGCCGGTTTATAACGGATCACACATTCAGCTACATTGCCGGTGTGTGCCATATTTATGTAAAGACGATGCAATGAAAAAACGTTGTTCAGCATGAATACACTTGCAATTGTAAGAAAAAAAGAAAAAAACAACCCTGTAATATGAAACTATTTACGAATGCGTGCATAATGACATAGCTAGGTTTGTATAACTATTTTCTGCTCGATTTCGTTAGTTCCACCTTTCTAGAAAAATGCGGTAGATAAGGGATTGTACATATACAGCCAAATTGCCGATATGTGTAGCATATTTATGTAAAGACGATGCAGTGGAAAAAGTTGTTCAGCGTGACTAGAGCAATTGCAATGGTGAAAAGAAAAAAAAAGATTGAGAGAGGCTGTGTCAATTGTTATTTTCTTTATTTACACGATGGCCACGGAACATGCACCTCGTTCGACAGCTTTAAATTCGTACTACCTTGCGTGACGGAGGCTTGTAGGCGAGTTTTAACCGCTCCACAGTTGCATTCAGGTCCCCGGTCCAGTTCGCTAGTAGCGACTTTAACAATTTGCTTAGAAACACCTTACACAGTTCCACGGTGTGGCCGCCGGTGAAGTGAAGCGAACACACCAATTAAAAACGTTTTCCCTCGGCTCCCAAATGCTTCCTTTGCCACTTGTCCCTGTCGCGAAATGTTTTCAGCCAAACTGAGGGTACCGCGGATTAATGGTTCTTTGCTTGCGTTAGTAACGCGCTGGCGCTGAGCCATGCTCCCTCAAGGGCTGCAGAAGATAGTGACAACCTTTCCCTTTCCATACGAACCACTTACTACTTAGTAACGCACAGCGGCACGCAACAGTTGCACGGGATGGTACCACATGCAACACTCAAGGACCTCGACTCATTTATACAAGTTTGTATGGGTCTTCTGTGTTTATACTACCACATGTGCGGACAAAAGGCGTGCAAGCGGGACGCGAAATCTCTCCCGCGGCGCCTTCCAGGAGGGAGAGCATTGATGATGATGATTTAATGGCATCCCCTTTGAAACGGGGCGGCGACAAATAGTCACCTAGCCTGCTTGATTTAATCAGGCATATACTATACATGTTCTATATCTAGCATTTTTGTATACCTCTAATTAACCTTTCTTTTTTTTTTCAAAATTTACCGTGTACCGCTACTTATGATTTTAAGAGATCAGGTCGTATCAATCTTTTCCCTGCTTTTTTTCCCACCAGTACTCTAATCATCCCTTGCTTATCTCGACGGCGGATCTGTTGATGTTTCCTTCCACTGTAAACCCAAGCGCTTGTGGAAGTTGCACATTATCTACGGTTCTCGCTGGGTGGATCCCGTCGCATTCCATTAGGATGTGCTGAGTGGTCTCTTGATCTTTACTGCAGCATACACATGCCTCATCTAGTTCCGAATATTTGCTCCGGTATGTTTTGGTCCTCAGGCAACCGGCTCAAGCCTCAAATAGCAATGCACTGCCCTTTGAGTTATCGTACATATTTTCCCTTCTAATTTCTTTCTTCTCATTCTTGTAAATCTCCATGGTGCTTTTTGTTTCCATTCTTTGCATCTAATTCACCGTCTCTATTTCTCTCACTTTCTTTCTGATGACCCCTGGTTGTCTATTTACAGTTTCGATTATTCCGTACTTGGTTGCCAACTTCCTTGACCTCTTCCTCCATTCTGTGTCCACGCTTTTCATGTACTTGTGCACTTCAGCCACCCATTTATTTTCATCCATGTTCCTGAGCCTTTCTTCAAAACTAATTTTGCTCTGTGCTTCTCTGACTTCAAAAGAGGCCCAACCCATGTCACAGTGCACTGCCTCATTTGTGGTATTACGTACCGTGGGCTCCCAAAGCCAACCGGCCTACTGATCTTTGGTTAACTTCCAAACCCGACAAGATATCCGATTTTAAGCATATAATGGCATTTGCGAATGTTAGCGCTGGCACCATTACTCCTTTCCCGATTCCACGCACCACCTCATACTTATTGTGGCCCCACAGTGCTCTGTGTTTCATTATTGCTGCATTCCGCTTCCCCTTTATTTTAGATTATCTTGGTGGTTGGTTGAGTAATTCTTTCCTTCATTTATGTGTATACCGAGGTACGTATATTGCTTCACTATGGGTACAACTTGCTGTTGAATTGACACCACGAAGCTACTCGTCTCTTCATTAAAGATCATAATTCCTGATTTCTCTGTGCTAAACTTAAGGCCTAGATTTCTCGTTGCGTTGACACAGATATTTGCAAGTATCTCTAAATCTTTTTTATTGTCCGCTAGTAGCACAATGTCATCTGCGTACATCAGTCCAGGGACCTTCTGTTGCACCATTTGTCTATTACGCATGTAGGATAAATCAAAACATAATTCGCTGTTTTCCAGTCGTCTTTCTATACCCTTAACGTAAAGCAGTCCCGCAGCAGTGGCGCCCCCTCTAAAAGGGCGGCGGCAAATGTCAACTTTCGCTTCACTGCTGCGCGCTCATACCACGGCCGCTCGATGAAACGCTCGTCGAGCGGCCGTGCTCATACTTCGCCGCGCGACGTGAAACGCACCTCGTGAGTTTCATTGAGCGGCCGTGCACGGTGTCTGAAGACTGTGATGTTAAACACTGTGAATTCTTGCGCTAAAACTTCTGATAGCACCGGCATATTTTACAGCATAAGCTGTTATGGGCTCATTCCAATAGCCGTTTCGGTTCGCGATGATGCCGCGCGTAACCGCTATCCCCGGAAATGCGAAAAAAGTACGCAATTCCCGCCGGGTTCTAACCCGCGCCCGCAGCGTGGGAGCCAGAAATTCTACCACTGAGCCATGGAAGCGCTTGCTATCGGCCAGTGGAAATGCCCTATGAGGCAAGCGCGCAGGGGCAGACGACCCGAGCCTTCGCCAGTATGGTGGCGCCATCTGGGTAAAATGCCTGTAAACGCAGCGCGCGCAGGCGCAGACGACGATATGCGATTCAGACGAGGCGCGCAATCAACGCGCTCCCGAGCCTCCGCTAGTATGGTGGCGTCTTCTAGTTAATGTGCCTGCAGACGCGTCGTGCCCGACATGCAAGTTGCAGTTGTAAGGCTTGATCGGGCTCAGCAGACTGCTGTGCAGAGAGCATAACAAGCCGCAGCTCGCCGTCGACGCCAGGTGGACAGTTCAGATCGTTCTCGTCAAAACGAGGCGAACAGACTGCCGCGAAGACCCTGTTGAGCATGGTGCCCAAATTGGAGCTACTCTTGAGCCAGTCCACCAGCTTACGCTGTGACTGTGCTGCGTGTGCCGCGCAGGCCTGCGACTTTTTTTTTTTTCGTTCCTGTTTTTTTTTTTTTGGAAGGACCGTCCCGGATTCCGCAAATGCTTTCCTTACGCGTACAAATCACACGAATATCGCGTTGATATGTTCTCGGAATTAATTTCGTGGATATCCAAAGTGAATTTCGCACAGCAATCTTTTGACAGCTCCGGGTTTTTATTTTTCTGTTTTCCTTAAGCTGCCTTTCAGGTTTCAGCAAATAAATTCCTTACGCGCTCAAATACCACAGATGCCACGTTGAAATGTGGCCGTTGTGAGGCTATCCACAGCAAATTCTTAAGCAACAAGTTTTTAGCGTGTCAGCATAAGGAGTGCCAAAGTGTGGGTGAGTGAATTGAGAAGCCGGTGACGTAGTAGAGGTGTGTGTATAAAAAGTCAATATCCTGCTCTCACGCACTGCGTCGTGATGTCACAACACAGTTTCCTCCAGGAACCACAACCGAAACTGGCTGTGGAAAAATAGTTATATTAAATTATTAGCAGCACTCTGAGGCATGTCAGCCTTGCATGTCAAATCCAGGATATTTGTTAGAAGCCTGTAGTGGCATGCTTGAGTATCAGATCACTTTTCAGGAGTGTTTGCGAGATTTTTGTTTGACAGTAAACACATTATTTGGAGGAGCCGTTGTAAGCGCACAATTTTAGAAAGTGTTTGTACCGTTCCTTTAACCCTTATTTTCTATCTAAATGCGCAAAACACATGAAGAATAAGCATAACAAAAAGAAAAAAATATTTGGCGGTAATTTGTTCAGCAATAGGGGGGGAAACCCCAGGCAGGAAACTGGAAGTACTTCGAGTTTCACCCCAAGCCACCTAAGGCTTCGTTTTCAATTTATACAGACATGTCTCATCATATGTGAATCATAGGCATACATTTTGTTTGCTTTACATGTGTGACACCACTGCAGCTGGATATCTTGCATCAGCCTGTTTCCCCTTACCTTGCTTTCAAATAACAGTGAGTCGCGTGCCAAACTTCTTCGTCCTCCTACAGTGTTCCTGCTCTAAACCAACAAATGACGCTTGTTTCGTGTCATTAAGTGTTGGGCGAAGACATTTAGCCAGAAACTTTGTACTCAAAACTGAAACTCGACAAAAAAAAAAAAAAGATTTTCTGGTAAAGGCAAAGCGTTGCTGCATGTCTCGCATGTGTATTCGTAAGACGACAGTGCTTTGAGTATCGCTTAGAGCGTGCGTGGAAGTATCTAGAAATAAGCTCGAATTTTTGTGTAGTTTCGAGCGTGTAATTTACACTAGAGTTTTTGGCTTCTTGGTTTAGTTAGTGTCCTTCGTGGACAAGAGAAAAAAATGTTAGTGCAAGGTTCGCACGAATGAGTTGTGGAAGATTTGAGGAGCCTTATTCGGAACATGTAGATTGTTTTGAGAAGAAAGCTTTGTCTTCACGGCGTGTGCTTGTCTCGCCAGACTTTCGTTGAGAATCCATTCTCCGGTGTGTCGCCGGCAACCATGGTCCAGGTGTTGTACTTGCCCAACTTAACGAAAGCGGTGAAGAGCATCCCATGCCGTATACTGTCGACAACTGACACCGCGAAAACAGGCGTTCAGCACCTCTGAGAACGAGTGTTTGTGCATAGTATTGGCCATTAAAAAGCTAGAATGCTATACTCAAGGCACTAAATTCAAGGTCGAGAGCGACCACTGTCTTCTTGTATGGCTGAAGCAAATTTCGGGAAAAAACAGGCGACTGCTGAGATGGAGTCTCATTTTGCAGGAATGCAACTTTGAGGTCAAGTATAGAAAAGGGAGCCAGAATAAGAAGGCAGACAGTCTGAGCTGGGGATGTTCAGCAACGACTCAAGGTTGTTTTTTTTTTAAGCGTGTTTTGTAAGTATCGCAATCAAAGTTATTAAGATAGGCAACTAAGTTCTGTCTTGCTGAGGGCTGACCACGACAAAAAGAAGAGAGACGGAGAGAGGGGTAGAACTTTGTAAAGCGATGCGGGGATCATAGCGCCCGGTAGGCGTGTCGCTTGGGCACGCCGACCAGAGTGTGTGTGTGCTTGTGTTTTCCTAGGAAGAAGGCCACAATGACATGAGTGCTAGGATCCCCAGCGGCAGTGGGTCCTCAGCCATCAACTCAGAAGGGAACCTCGACGCTTGGGGCAACCTGACAGCAGGTCACTCTCATGTCGAATCTCGTGGCGGCGGAGGAGTCCGTTACGTCTCAACATAGAAAAAGGCATTCCTTGGATGTTTCCCACGAGGCAGTCCGTTCATCAGCGCACGCCCAGACGGCGATCGGGCCTGTCATAGACTGTGACATGTAAACAATGGAGCTCACGTCGAGGCAACAACTGCTGCCTTCCGTGGAAGCGGTAGTTACCGTGAAGACCACTCTACCTAATCCTGATCCTGACAAGCAGACCGTCACGGAGAACCCACAAATTGATGAAAGGGGCCAACACCGTGGGAACTGCGTCGACCTCAGTTTTCCAGATTGCCATGCGGTTGCACGGTATGCGCCGACGAAACGGTGCGACGTCTTGGGAGGGATTTTGCGAGAGGTTCAACGATTACGATTGGCTGAGATACAGTCATCAGATTCTTCAGTCTAGTCTCCTAGGGAAGACGACTGTTTTAAAAGCAGACACTTTTGACTCCATAGCTGGAGTCAGTGTAAATAATGTAAATTAAACCCATCTCTTCATTTCCTTCAATTTCCCGAATTGATCTCTTCACCAGTGACGCCCGAGTACAATCTACGAACCCCGCAACACTCGTAACGCTCAGTATTTGTCAAATTTAACAGGCAATAACCACCTGAGAAAGCTATATGTCCATAATACCTAAAGCTACCTGCAAGTGCTGACACTGCTGAAGAGGTATACTTGCAGGTGTATCTTACCATTTAAAGGGACACTAAAGGCAAATAGAAAGTAACGCTAAAGTGATAGAGTAATGCTCTAGAACATCTAAGGTGTCAATATAAATGCGAACAGAGATTTAGTAATCGAGAAATTGAGGTAAATGCAGGACACGATAAGAGACTCCCCAGGGACATTCAGGTACTTACCCGACGACAAAGGCACTCCTCAAAAAAATTATGTCACTAGTACTCAACCACTCGGATTAAAAATGTAATTTCGACGGAAGAAAATGCTACTTGTCTACTTCTATTAGATTCTTAGAAAAAAATTGCTTTTTGGTGTTACCCTTCATAACGACATGGGTGGTGTAAAAGTTTCGTTTTCCCTCGTCTCTGTGCCGCGCGCTTTCGAGTTTCAGTAGTTCCGTTAACGCGTAATGCTGCGCTGGTGTTACTGGCTCGCTAAACTCGCACCTGAAATTTCAAGAAGCAGAGAATGCCACGTCCATGGGATGTCGCGGGCTGCCCGAACAGATGGTGACCAGCTTCGTCGCCTGACGTCGGCATTGCTTGAGTCGTCTTCGGAAAAGCCGGTGTCGAGGCTGCCGTCGTAGTACGCAACGACGCCGGCAGCGCGAGCCCTCAGCAGCATGTCACGCTCATCGGAGCTTAAATCGGTGAAATCGAGCCCGGCATCGCGAGCCAATGTGCCGTCAGTGTCGTCAACAAGGTCCATTGTGATGAGCGTCGATGATCATCATCATCATGTCGGCTCTGTCTTGGGCGCTAGAGGTACGCAGACACTTCAGATGCAATTTTCTCATAAAATAAGTATTTTCTTGGCACGAAACAACCGTTTTGAGGTTTCTGTAATCGTATTTTAACATTCCATGTTGACTTAATATTTGCCTTTAGTGTCCCTTTAAATAAATAAAGCAGCAGACACAGTCCTCTTCAAACTGAAGAAGCTTTTTATCCATATTTTCTACAGCTATCTGCGAGTAACACTGTTGAAGATCTATTGCAAGTGTGCTACAATGTACCTCCAACGGTTATGAAATGATAGACCGTGTGCCGTGCTTTGCAGGGGGTTTGGGAAAGTCGTCCTCCAATTTCGGTGTCTGAGGGTAGTTGTCACGGTAACCCTTTTCCGGTCTTGGCCGCTCAGTGTGGTGAACACGAGGCATTGAAAAGTACCCAAGGTGCGGCCGTTCAATGCCCAGTTGGTCAAGCATGCAGCCATCCAATGCGGCCTGGGTTTTCCGGCAGCTGCGAACAAACAAACAATCCATTTAAATTAGAACACGAACTTAGCACGGAAAGGAAACATAAGAAGGCTGGCTGAAAAAAGCAGCCACCGTTTTGAAAACCCAGCACTAGTGTTACATTTTGACTAAGGTAACATGTTGCCATACATACTGTTGTGAAATAGCCGGCACACAGACATCTGTTACACTGGAATGCTCCCATCTTGCTACGATGGTCTCTACAGGTTGTTATGCAAAGCCACCGATGTTGCTGGATTCAACAATTCGTTATGACCATGTAGCTAATCTATGTGGCTGACCTGTACGTTGTGTATGGTGGGTCTGTCATATTGTATGCTATTGTACACATTGTACAACTTAAGCCATACATCATGGCTACTTTTGCAATCGCTTCGCATGCACCAGGATGGTGCTCTCACCATGGACGTTAGTGTTGTGGGACAGTAGAGGAACAGATGCGTTTAGTCAGCTGGCAACGACTTCTATGGCAACGATGGCCTGAGATGGGCTCAAGCTTCATATCAGTCATGACTGCCACTGGTTCGCCTCAAACCCAACTAGGAACAATGCGTGGCAGCCACCATTGAAAACACCGTGGAAAAGAAGGGGCTGTTAAGTTAAAGGGGCCACGACACGGTCGTTTGACTGTTCTCAGTTTATCATTCAACTGGGAGTAGAGAGTCCAATAAGGTATGAAAAAAAAGCGGCTCTCCGCACACACTTAACTTGAAATTTCAATTTGAAATTGCTGCCTCTATACCCCTACCACCGACAGCGACCCACATTTTGGCATGGCTATGTGACATCAGGAAATCAGGGGCCACCGCTGTGTCATCCGCTTTGAAACTGTTCAAGACCACATCGGACGTTTTGCTCCGCACACTCTGGTGGCTAACAGTGCAGCAAGGGCATCGCTGTTGAATTATGCTCGTAATTCCTTTACTTGCCTGACAAAAAGCAGCAGCTGTGGTGTGTGGTAGTGCGCGAAGACAAAGTTTAAAGAATTGTGCGCGTGTGAACGTGAACATGGTGAGCGGAAGACGACGACGACAAAGAGCGTCAAGCACGAGGCGCTGCGGCCACAAGAAAAACAAACAAACAAACCAAGCGCCATCCAATTGGAAAGGACCACGGCGCTCACGGGGGCCAATGACCGATGCCCACAGAGCCAGAAGATAACCAATCCAAAAGTAACACATGGACCAGAGGGAAGAAAAACGAGGCACGCTGGCAGACAGGGGAGAGTTCCAGAAGCGGCACCAAGAGAAGGTCGGCCACCGGATCGGGGGTTCCAGACCCGAGCCACCAGGACTTCAACCGGCCGGGGCCTCCTGCCAACCCATTCCTGGGCGTCGCTACTCCATCCATTCGGGAACTGCTGCCCGAGGCCGGCGAGCGTCTGCGCCCGTGGGCAGAACGAGAGCTGTCGGGCTACGGGCCCGAGTTCCACAACCAGCTGCCCGGCCAGAACGCCGCCGCCGTCTGCTCGTGCTGCCGAGCCGCCTGCCTTCCTGGGCATTGCCACTCCACTCGGTCGTAGACTGCTACTTGAGACCGGCAAGCTCCAGCGTCTGTAGGCAGCGGTTGAGCTGTCGTGCTACGGGCCCGAGTTTGCGCCCAGCTGCCTGGCGAGAACGCCGCCTCGTTCTTCACGTGCCGCCAGCTGCCCGTGTCTCCTCCGCGAGCCGGAGCCGATGCGATCTGGCGCTCTACCCAGTCGTTGACCAGCCCGTCATCCCAGTTGGTGAGAGGAACGCCCTTCTTTTGTCGCCTTACCACCACCCTTCCACATCGAACTGTTACGCGCGCTGTCACCTATGACTAGCCCTAGCTCTGTGTGTTGTCTAACTTGGATTTTACTTGTGCCTTCCTTTCTATTCATTTCCTATGTTCTTCAATTAATTTCTCCTACTTGCCTTCATAACGTGTGTATTAAATGTCTCGTTCTGCTCTTTGAAACCAACGGCTTCGTCCTTTGATTCGGTTCTCTGCCTCAGAGACCTGCTTTGAAACAAAAACCTGCACATCACAGCAGCCAACCGCCGAGACATACATGCAAAAACAAGACAACCCATGGCAGCCAAGACGTATTTTCCGCTCCTGCAATCTTCCGGTGTTTACAGTACACAAAAGCACGGCATTCAAGATCGGCTCCTGTCACACGAGAGAGTGGCTTCTGGTGGTCATTTCGCCACCACTCAGTGCCATCAGACTGCTTTACGAGTCAACAGCGACATTAAAACACTCAGATACAAGTTTTCTATTGCACCAAATGCACTCAAACTTCGCCAGCTTGCTGTGGGACACGTAAGTCTTGCCGTGCAATGCATAATTCAAGATCTAAAATTTAGTGTTATGGCCCCTTTGAACGGTGGGACTCCCTCATTACCTGTATTTCTTAGAATACGGGAAGCATCTCATCAGCGGGGTGCGATATTAGCCCTTACGTACTAGGAAGGGAGGTAATGTGTTTGAGTATAGCAATAAACATCGCTGTTGTGACAATAGACCGATCCCACCGACCGATCTGGATGTAGCACTACCACCATCTTGGTTGTAGTCAACTGGTCAACCACACCACCGCAGTCCGCGCTCATTGAGTACTGCGCACGAGCTTCCCAGACATCGCTGCGACTCCACCACCGAGAAGCATTCGTCATGTATTTTAAGAAATTACATCGGCTGTTCATTGCAGCACGCGAGGCGAACGTTGAACTGCTGCTCTTTCATTTCAGTATTTACACGCTGATTATGCGTTGAGTATCGTATTTGTTCGAGCTTTGTATGTAGTACATGCTGATGTACGCGGTCGTTTTGCATTACTATTTTTGCACACGTGCATCTCGGTGACTGCAAGGTTATGTTTGCTTAGTGACGGACATAATAGGATTTGTATACCTGTTGGAGACAGGTCTGAAATGCTGCGCCGAAATTTTCGTGCCCTAATGACGCTTACCTACATGGGTTTCGCGCACGACTTGCAGACTTCGGTAACAGCGATATCAGAGTCCTTCCATGTTTTTCTGGTCACGAAACTCCGCCGTCACGCTATGGGAGAGGTTCATACGCTGCCCAAAGCTGCCGCGACGCGGCGCCACTGCGCACCGGAGGGCATCGTTCGCGTACCGAAACGCTTGCGCAGTGCGAGGCGAGCTGAGTGATCGGGTGCGTTCTGTGCATGTGCTGCGCTATTTTTCGAGTGCTGGACTGTTTAGTTGAAGTGGCGGGGTGGGACAACGATGCCGAACACGTGTTGCGTGCCGGGTTGCCGTTCCGGCTACAAGGGAACGACCGAAAAGGTGTCGTTGTTCCGTTTGCCTATTGACAAGGAGCAGCGCGAGAAATGGAAGCAGGCCATACCACGGCAGGAAGATGGCGGTTTTAACTTCGAATCGAAGTATACGCGTGTGTGCGCGAAACATTTCGACGCCTCCGACATCGTCTACAAGTGCCCACCAGCCAGCTAGTCGCTCTCCTCCAAATTGTGGAAGATCATTTGGAAGTGTACACAGTTGACAAAACTGCCTGTTCTGATGTGTACATGAATATTGTGGAGAATGTTTTGATGGACAGTCGTACTGCTACAGCTGCTGTCGGCTGCAAATCGCACTTCGCATGCACAACTGCAGAAGTAGTTCAGTTTTTTCTTAAGACCCGCTTGCATTTTTTCACAAGAGAAAAAAAAACAAGCAGATGCAAGCAAAGGGACGAGCTTCATGTCCAGCAGGGGGTGGTAGGAAACCAACCAGTTGAAGAGGTACCAGTTAAAGGGGCGCAGTAGGAATCACGATTATCGTGTAAAGGCGACCACTTATAAACAATTGCAATGCTGATGAAGGAGAACAAGGGTGTTGCAAGGTCTGATGAGGGCATTGATGATAAAACACATTTGTTTCATGATTTGTTGCAACCTCAATTTGTGTTATGCTAGTGTAGCGTAGTTCACATCACAACAATAGCGCCTTCACCACGACAATCTATGAAATGTATAACATTAGAATTCGTTTAAATGCAAATGTTAACAGAATAATATGCATTGTTTCATTTTCCATTGTCCTTTGGGCTATTGATGGGCTACAATTCTTCAATTGCATGTACTTTTAAGTATATAAGCAGCTATAAGTAAGGAGGTTATTAGCGCACTGTTGTTAGCTATATTTGCATTATGATTTGTTGAGCAAGTTGTGTGTGCATGATTAAGTAACAGCTGAAGAAGTGGAATGGTGGTATCTCTAACCAGCCATTTTTTTAAAATTGCTGTATTTGTGATGTGGCTACTTGTGTTCGTTTGAGAGTTGTTTTGCCATGTGTTATGAAATGCCTATGCTTTACACTTTCTTGTTTATAGAAACAATCTTATGCATTGTGCATTTATTGCTATTCGTTTGCTGGTGTTTGTTTCCTGCCCCTTAATACATACCTCTCACGTTTGATGTTTTTTCTTTATGCTTATTATATCATATTATTATATCTTTATGCTTATTATATCAGTGCTTTTAACAACTTCTTGCATTGTGAATGGTGGAACATTCATGACCGGACACCTCTTTGTGCTGTTTGTATTTCGCTCCACTTATTTTACATGATAAGTAAATGATCATGCTTGTATGTTGTTTTTTCACCAACACGTTTTATTTCTTTTCTTAATCGAATTATAAAGCAGTTTTCTTTAATTTTTCGACCATGATAAGAATATCAGGACCGGTGATTACAACATTTTAACATCCTGTAAATAGTTGCGCATTAAGAACCAAAATACCTAGTCTCATCGTTTCTGCGTCGAAACCACGAGCAGATTGAATAAGTGCTGGGCTTACTGACGCTTCTAAAAGACCGCTTGCTAAGGCAATTGCCTAATTACAATACAGCTAGTTTCAACTGTGCAGGTCCTAACACTTCACATTCGCCTTAATCCGTTGCTAAAAGCCGCACCGAAGACATTTAGTAGTGAATTTTGTCTTGCATTTATCCTACCTAAATCTCATTCAGAAATGGCATCGTTTTGCAGAGAAATCTGAAGCACACGGAGCAGCTCAATTTCCTTTTCATTGTCATTAAGTATTCTACAGAAGCATCCTTTTGCAATAACAATTTCACACTTTTGATCTCCGGATAAGATACTGCCCACAGTTTAACAGAAAGTGAACAGCTGTGCTCGGTAAACAATTTGGCGCTATGCGCAATGGAGAGTTGGCGCTTACTGACGGGTGAGCGGGGGTGCAACAGCCCATATGTTTGCATCTGGTGATAAGTGGGACCACTGGCGCTTTGTGCGAATGCGCGGTGTCTAATTTCAGGCAAATATTAAACAGCGGAGCCTACCGAAGTGTTGAGGCAAACGGCGATGACGAAGAAATATGGACCGAGACCGCCCGGCCGTGCACAGCGGACGCATTTCGACGGGGGCAAAATGCAAAACACCCGTTTATTTAAATTTAGGTGCATTTTAAAGGATCCCAGGTGGTCAAAATTAATCCTGAGTCCCCCACTACGGCGTGCCTCGTAATTGTATCGCGGTTCTGGCTCAAAATCCCAGATTTTTTTTTTTTTTTGGTCCGAGACCGCCGCAAGCTCCATGTTATAAGCGGCTTTTTTTTCGTCCCGGGCGCTCATATCATGGCAGAAGACGCAATCAGGCAGTTATTTAAGCATGTGGAATGTTAAAAATAGTTACGTGAAAGTAAACCGACGGTTGTGGAAGTTGAGAAAGCTAGAATACCGAGGCTGCCCCACACACAACCACAGCGGTAGCGGCGTTCGCATGCCCTCCCATGCACGGTTGCGCCTCTAGCGGCGGGCGCTGGCTCTATATGAAACTGAGGCGGCAGTTTCGTGACCAGAAAAGCATGGAAGGACTCTGGCGATATCTAGAATCTAGGCTAGTCAAGCTAGGCGGCATTTTTAACATAAAACGCCGATAGCCAATTATCGCCACGTCAGCGATAGCCAATCAATAGCTAATCAATAATCGATCAATTAATAAATTCCGGAAAATTCTGGTAATGACTTGGTAGTGCTTAGCCTAGCCCAAATATGTGGCCAATACCTTGCGATAGCCAATTATTAGCTAATCGATAATCGACAAATAATCAATAAATTCCGGGAAATCTAAGTACATGCGTGTTTTCGCATTTTGCCCCCATCGAAATGCGGCCGCTTTTCATCCCCGTGTTTTTTTCCGCGCTGTGTATTACCAGTACCCCCTATTAATCCCTTGGATCCACGTCTCTCGAAGCTTTCGCTCTTTAGAAAACACATAGAATCCGAAGCCTTTGTCCCTTGTGTGGTTGTTGTAGCACCCAGGAACGCAGCAGGTCAATTCTCCCGTCGCACGATGGCTCTACACAAACCATAAAAATTGCCAAAAATTGTTCGGAAACACGACGCACAGGCACTCCGGGCGGCTGGAGCGGTCGGATGACTACAAGTACCAGCATGCACCGCGGCAGCGGTGGCGTCGTGACACTGGCCGGTGGGACCGGTCTATTCCCACTGCCAATGACAATGTGAGTGGCGATGAAAATAAGGACAGGCTTATTGATTCTGTCTGCTGCCAACATGATGCTACTCACACTGCAGAAACAGAATGTGGTAGGAGAGCTATCAGTGAACGTAACAGCACACCCTTTTCCCCTTTGTTCTCGATGGCAGCCACCATGTATCTACCCTAGCTGGGTTCTCATTGAGACTACCTGACACGCATGCCAGAGCGCCTTTTTCATAGTGCTAACGATACTACTACTTGCACACCAGCCAACCTGTGAGCATTCAAATTCGTAAATATTACTCGCGAACTCGACAATACGAGATGGTGGGGGGGAGGCAGCAGGCATTTTCTTAAGTTTGCCCTGCGCGTACATATTTTGTGGGCTACATATGCACTTTATAATGATCGTTGACTTTTATGGGCAGCACAAGAGCAGCAGCAAACTTACATAAGGGGTTGACAAGTAACATGTTCCTTTTAGATCGCTTACTGTATCAGCAATTACACTGTTGCCGATCTCACCTGCTTAAGGAATTATTTTTAAAATAATCTTGCTCGAAGCAAGCATACTCTCTGGTTTATGTGGTGTCCTACACTGCCTCAAGAAGCCCGTGCAGGTATCACCTTATCTTTTTTTGCTCACATTTTTCGTAATCTCATGTGGCCCATTTTTCGAGTCTTACAACATTTTCGCGAACAGGATTTATTTTTCGTAAAAGCTGATGCAGTATTTGTAAAATCACGAAAGAAGCACAAATTCACAAAATTAATGAAAAAAATCGGGAGAGTTGGCACGTGCTAACCGCATAGCAGTCTAAAATGAATTTCAGGGCTACATTAGCTAATGGTTCTCACTATGCTATTAAAACGACACTGAAGAAGAATTCACTAAGCTAGGCAGTACTAGCAAATTAGTTTCCACAAAAGTGAACTTTTCTCTGTCTATGAGGGTAGGCTCAGCACGAAAGACTGGCAGCACCACTGCACTAAATTTCCTGCACCAGATTGCCAAGTTGTCATTTATTTTGAGATTTACTTGGTGCCTCGTTAATTGTTTATTGTGAAGAATTAACACCAGATTCTACAGGAACCAAGGACAACCTAACAAGTCTTGCAAACTCTTCTTACACAAGAACAGCCCAAATACAAAAAAAAAAAAAAAAAATTAGATCTGTTAGGGCAGATCGACGTCCCAGCTCTGAGCTTTCAACAAAAATTGAAAAGAGGGCAAGCCCAGCCATACATTTTCTCCACGAGAAACCCAATCGCTTTTCAAGAAAAAACTTTAAGGCATACTCTAGTGGTATACGTTGTAGTGCACCACAACTTCCAATTTCATTCCATGGTTATAGTCTCAACAACCACTTTCAGCTTTGTAAAACACAGTTCATGATTATCTATAACATCACTAAGCATACTGTTGCAATGATGGCCCAGACCAGAAAACCTCTGCTGACCTTTAAAGGGACTCTACCACTCAGAATGTGTCTTCGGATTCTGGAGGGAATTAGATACTGTGTGTCACATTGACGGAAACGAGCATGCTTTTTTTCTCCCCCCCCCCCCCCCCCAAATAAGGAATTTTTTTATCTGGATCAGGCAGTGGCGCACAATAACATGTGGCATCGCTTGACAGTGAAAAGGTGTAAACCAAACTTAGTGCGATCATGTGACCTAAAGCTTGCACGAAGAGAGTTATTTTGCTTAGATACATTGATGAATTGTATAAAGTTGTATTTTATGCACTTATGTTAACTTTTCTTTGCATCAGACAGTAATTTCTTGTTTTTAGTTAGCATGTGTTCAAAAGTGGTGCTGCCTTCGTGCAGACAGATTGGTGCATCAGTAGGTCCTCAAGAACGTCTTCTTGAAATGGTGACGTACAAAAGTGTGAGTCATGTTGTGGGAGTGGGTCTTTTTCAGGATGTCGAAAATGCATTGTGCTTTCATCGTAATATTTCTGCAGGCTTCCTTACCACAATGTATCTGCTAGACCATCACACAAAGGGCAGCAGCGTCAACTGAAAGACACAGACTGTGCCTGTAGAAAACACGTGAGGTTACAGCCGACGCCATAAAAATTTTTTTTTTTAAGTAAAAAGGAGAAGTAGAACGGACCACTCACGCAACCAATCATATGCTGAGGACAGCTATTAGGGACATCAGTATTCAACACAAACAAACCATTCCTTCAGAAGCCCTATGTGCTTCCAGTTTCTCACATTTAGGAGCATGGCATTGCCACTGTGTCCAGTAATCAGTGTTGTGAGCATTCATATACAATTTTAAGATTGAGAAATTTCGTTTTGAAAGTTTCTACTTGTTTTCCAAAGAAACCACTGTACGTACAGACCCTTTGAATGGTATGTTTTCTATTGCACTACAGAACAGGAGGTCCTTGAAAAATGGTAGACAGTCCTTTTACAGACCAACTGCTCCAATATTTCGATCTGTGTAAACAACCTAGTTTCATAGTGTAAATATAGAGCAAACTCCATGAAAATTTTACGTTTAATGTGTAAGTGACTGCGCCACGGAAGACTTGCAAAATTAAATACCAAACTGAAAAAAAAAAAAAAAAAAACAGCACAGCTTGCGTAGTACTACGCTGCGGCTAGAGAAACAGCGGAGCTGGTGATCACCTAGCTCATAGGTGACCGAGCTCATAGTAGAGTGATTGGTGGAGAACCAAAGCCAGTCACTGACTGTCACCGCTACTTGGGAGTAGAAGGGTTACACGCAGGCGTTACCCGCGATGGAGAAGAGATACGACTGGCAGCACAGCAAATAAGGATTTAATATGGACAAGATCGGGAAAAGCGTAAAGCACACAAAACTAAAGCTATAACTCCACAAAAAATGCTCACTCAATGTTAAATACAAACTCAAAAACAATTATACACTCTATCTCGGAGCCTAACTCCGTCTTAAGGTCTCTAAGTCAGTCTTAGCCCTGACTCATCAAAGTCTGGCCACCCTAGACTCGGCCTAACTGCGCCACAATGCATAAATGCGGGTTCTTACTGACCGTCGGCTTGAAGCTCTTCTCGTCGAGTCCACGTCGTATTCATTCGGAGTGTCGCTGGTGCCATAAGTGCCAACGACTCGCGGTTCCGTCGACCTGACCGAGTACGTGGCCTGTGGCCCGGTAGCCGCTGCTGACGTGTCAACTTGTCAGTTAGGCTTAACGAAGCATTCTTCACCCTCCGTCTGTCTGTGTGGCGACCCGGTGTCACGGTGATTAACGGTTGATCAGGCTTCTCCCTCGCGGATTACACGTCGGTTCGCGTGCCTCGAGCACTCGCGCGGTTTCGAACGGTCTGCAATCTTCTTCTACTTTGTTCTCGTATGCCACTGGCATCTGAGTCATGACACAGACGCTGCAGCTGTGGCCAAACTCGACGCCCAAGAATTCCCGCTGGAATCGGCCATCGGCGCCACTTGAAGATTGACGAACTCGACGTGGAAATTCTCTATGACTCGGTAGCCTGGATCACTTGCCCGACGCCGCTGGTCATTCAGTCGCCTACACTTGCTTTCCTGGGCTCAGAACTCAGGATCCTCGGCCATTCGTCGCTGTTTAGTAGCAGCGGCTTCGGCGTGATACTCCGGATTAGCACGCAATCGCCACATTCGTTCTCGGCTGGCGGCACGACGAGCTTCCGGCTGAGCGGCTTCTTCTTCGGGAGTCTTGAACTTCTTCAGCCGTCCCATGTTACATTTACTCAGTGTGGTCTACGAGAGTTGTGTGTGTCGCCGTCGCGGTGACATGATTTTTATAATCAGTGTGACGTCATGACCAAGCTTCACAAAGTGTTGTCATGACTAAGCAAAGCAATGACAGGGCTGTGCGAAGCTGGATAAGTGATTGCTAAGCTGTGCTATGCAACACGCAGTGACGTCATCGCTGACACGGCGGCGGAGAAGTGTTGGCGGAGCTAAGAGAAGCTAGGCGCAGCTGTGGCAGGTGGTTGCTAGGCAACGCGCAGTGACATCTTCGCTAGGCGAGTTATTGCGAACGCTACGCAGGGAAACGAAAAGATTAAACAACTTCGCTATTAAAATTGTAGCCCTTCCCCTGTCAAGGAAATGGGAGTAAGCGAAGCTTGTAGTGTGTTTCTTCGGTGTTCCTCAGAACGAACTGCACTGCAAGTACCACGTTGTGCTCGAACCACAACTGTCACACGCACTGCAGCTGGATCCGAAGTTCCGGTTGAGAAACTCACGTTGAAACCTGACCGTCGCACAGAGAAAGGTGGCGCTAGCATTGCCGAGTCGTGCACCACCGTTGTCGGGTTCCGGGAGGGCCAGACGACACTGACTTTTGGCCTCAACATTGCATTCCCGCAACTCGGGATCGGCGGCTCTTAGCTGACGTTAGGCCTCAACATCACGCTCCCTCAACTCGTAGCTCCAGACAGGCACTTACACGAACCTACACATATTACATCGCATGCACCCCACAGCCTACAGGGACGAATGCCTGTGGTGCAGGGCCACACCAACCCTATACCACATTACGTGGGAGTGCATGCTAAACAACATAGAACACCACGAAACGAACACCACGAGGGAGCAATGGGAGGCACTGCTGTCCAGCTCGGCCCTCGACAATCAGCTCAAGCTGATCCAGAGAGCAGAGAAGATGGCAAGAGCCAGCGGAGCCCTGGACTAAGGGCCCCGACCATTAGTGATGCCCCTTCGGGGCAAGACAAAACTCTGATTGTCTTCCTAATAAAGTTTATCTATCTATCTATCTAACTATCTATCTATCTATCCCTCAACTCGGGGATCCGGGGCTCTTCGCTGACGTTTCACCTGGGCTTTGGAAGTCCTCACGCTAGAATCGGCACGACGACATGTCTTTTCCAGAGCGTGTTCATTCTGACCGGATTTCCATGAAATTTCTCCACAATTAAATCTGCCCCTTACGTAGGACAATGAATGGCTCATACCCCCTAAGCAATGGCTCATACCCCCGTAAACGCGGCCTCCCCAGTACGACGACAGAAGAGAAGTGAAATTCTACATTGGAATGATTAGCTGCAACGCAGCCAGCTGTGGAAGCAGATGGAGCCGACTAACGCGGGAGCAGTGGCACAAGCACGTGCCGACCACCTGTGCAGCTCTGAGAGCAGCTGGGTTTTTTTAGCGTTACATCGCTGGCACAGGCTAGCATATTGAAGCTTCGCTTGAAAAAAAAAAAGTTTCCCTTACAGCTCCAGTTTCCCTCCCTGCCGACTCAAGAGTGAAACTCGAGATACAAAGGAACCATGTCCTCCCTCAGAAGGCAAAACGCTGACCTGATGAAGAGGAATGAAGGGCTCATGAAGCGTCTAGAAGAGCAAGAAAGACGTCAGAAGGAAAGGGACAGAAGAAGAGCTCAGGCCAGGGAACAAGCCCTGGAGAAGAAGCTCCAACAACTCATTGACCAACTGCAGAAACAGCAGCAACCGACCACAACACCAATGCCACCGAGGGAACATACTCTCGTGATAGAGGACCTCGAATTGAGAATAAAGCACAAGATAAATAAGGGTCGAACGGAAGACAAGGCCGAACTGAGAAATCAATTCCGAGTCGAACTGGCTCAGGCCGTCGACACCATAAGCAAATCTGTGGCAGCCACCGTCCAAGCAGCCGCACAAACGCTCTGTCAGGAGATCACCCAGATGGGCAACGATCTCGGCCAACGCATTTCCGTCCTAGAAAAGGACAAAGAGCAGGCAATAAAAAAGCCAAAATACCCCATCAGAGAAGCCGAGGCTCTGGGAAGCCAAGATGGCGAGTAAGATAGTTGTAACAGTGAGAATATGTCGTGTTTTATGTGCTTATGATTTGAGGCACACCGTAGGAGGGCTCCGGAAACTTTGACAATCTGGTGTTCTTTAACGTGCACTGACATCGCACAGTACACGGGCCTCTAGCATTTCGCCTGTCGAAATGCGACCGCCGCGGCCGGGATCGAACCAGTGACCTTCGGTCAACAGCCGAGCACCGTAACCACTGGACCACCGCGCTGGACTGGCTACGCTCGTAAAGACTCCACACTGGACCAAATGGACGTGTTCCTTAAAGGACCAAGTCGTAATGCTGTCTCTGGGCGACTGTGTAAGACACAGTGAAAAATATTACTCGGATAGCAAGAGAGAAGAATTGGAAACACATACCGACCCCTGTAAATATGTATCCCCTTCTCGCGGTGCCAAACCAGGATGTTTCTTCATGCCCTAAAGCGTCGTAGGTGCATCAAACTTAGCTGCTGGCACTTCGCTAAATTCACTGTTTTATGTGCGACAAGCTAGCGTTAACAAAAGGTTGTATTCATCACACATTTTTTTAAGCGTGATCAACGACTGCTAATTGCTTCGAATGGTTGAGACAGCAATCGACAGTACATTTTGCTGCGGTAATACTATGGCTAATAAGTTATATTTGTCTAAAAAGGTAAGCATTACTTGAACAAACAGAACTGACTTCGGTCTTATTTCAACACGACTTCACTGTCATAAGTTTAAATGCACGATTTCACATGTCCGCATGCGAAGGCATCCTCCTATCGCGAACCTTCGAGGTGGTGAATTGAACATAATCAACAGATATTTATGGCTGTATCGTCAAAATCTCATATTTGTTCGGCGTTTTTATCTTTTTGCGCTCGTTATAGCGTGAAGGCTCAGTTTTTTTATTTATTTCGAGCGGCGTTCGCGGCCCCGAAGAGACCATACATGATACCTTGCACCGGCCACAGGTACTGTGGCGCCATCTTGGGCTCTCTGCATAAAACGCAGACCGAAGTTCTCCCTTCCCGGAGGCGCCGTTGGTCCACCTAAAATACTTCAAACACCGTGCTCTGGGCAGTGATCATCACATCATCCAGACTGAAATCACGCACCACAAAATCCCCGTGAGATTAGGTCAGGCCAAAATTACAGACTGGCCCGCTTCCCGGAAAGATAAACACCCCAGAAGCCTCGAGGACATCAAGGAGTGGACCAAGAACGTGATGAACTTGGTTACCAAGTACACAAAGACCATCCAACTCACTGAATCCCGAAGTTGACCCACACCTACTTCACCGCTGAGAGGCCAGACGAGGTCTTTTGGAGAGATGGAAGAAGAGGAAGAGAAATCGCAAAGATCCACATTGCCGCAGTCTCGCGACAGGCCGAGGAGTATGCTGAAAAACTCGGATGCCAGAACTGGAATCAAGTGTGCGACCAATTACAGAGAACCCTAAGCAACCGAAAGGCCTGGGCCATTTTAAAAACCCTCCTGGCCAAAAAGGAATAAAAAACTGTCACCAGGCAACACATACAAAGACTTATACACAACTTCCAGGGCACCGAGGAAGAAGTGCTAGAAGTGATCACCGAGAAATACCTTGGAGAAGGCACAGCCCGTCATTCACCCAGAGTACGAAGGGGAACCCAATTCGGATCAAGCCCAACCTTTCACCAAGTCGGAGATCGTGGCAGCCTTAAGAAACCTCACGAGAAACACGATGCCCGGCTGGGGCAAAATTAACAAGACCCTCCGTAACCTGGACGCCGGGGCAACGGAGAGCTTACTAAAGTACATCAATGAAACCTGGGAGACCGGCAGTATACCGGCTTCCTGGAAACACGCGGATGTAACGATGATCCCGAAACCTGGCAAGCCCAACAAGCTACAGAACCTGTGCCCTATCTCCCTCACGTCGTGCGCGGGGAAACTCTTCGAGCACATTGTCCACAATCGACTCTCGCCCTACCTGGATGAAGGGGGGCACCTACAAACACTATGTTCGGTTTCTGGCCTACCCTCTCCACCCAGGACATCCTACTTCAGCTAAATGAAGAAGTAATCGACGGCCTCAGCACACGCCACAAGAGTGCCATCCTAGCGCTCGATGTGAAGGGGGCATTCGACATCTCACACAAAGCAGTGCTAAACAGCCTACAACATACCAACTGCGGACAGCTGACGTACAACTATGTCCGCGACTTCCTGACGGGTAGAATGGCGACCATAGGCGTGGGGAACCTCAGGACCGACAAGATCCAAAAAATTAAATTAAATTATGGGGTTTTATGTGCCAAAGCCACGATCTGATTATCAGGCATGCCGTGGTAGGGGACTCCGGAAATTTGGACCACCTGGGGTTCTTTTAACGTGCACCTAAAGCTAAGCTCACGGGTGTTTTCGCATTTCGCCCCCAACGAAATCCGGCTGCCATGGCCGGGATTCGATCCCGCGACCTCGTGTTCACCAGCCCAACACCATAGCCACTGAGCAACCACGGCTGGTTCCGACAAGATCCAAATACCGCAGAAAGGAATCCCCCGGGGGTCGGTGATATCCCCTTTGCTGTTCAATGTAGCGATAAGGGGATTGCGAACCTCTTGGAGAACTTCAGGGGTATCCATCACGCAATGTACGCAGACAACCTGACTGTGTGGACGTGCACGGGATCGGCGGGCGAACAACAAGACGCCGTACAGGAAGCCATCGTGAGGACCGAGCGTTATCTACACCGCTGCGGCCTTTCATGCGCCCCGGAAAAGTTGGAGCTCCTAATCCTCAAAAAGAGGACGAGAGGGCGGCCGCCCAAGGAGACACCGGACCCAACATTGACCCTGCACGGAGCCAACATGCCCAAGGTGGACGTACTCCGTCTCCTGGGCCTCACTTTCCAGAAGGACGGTGCCGGTCTCGCCGCCATTAAAAAGCTGCAAGCGACAGTTACCAAAGTCACGCACTTGGTGCGAAGAGTGAGTAACAGAAAGTTGTGAGAAACTTTCATTGTTGTCTGAAACAATGCTATCATATGCCCGTAAGAAAATCTGAAACGTGCCGTGCACCCAACATTTTAGCCAGAGGCTGCTACACATCTAGCTTTACTATGAATTTCAAAGTGAAAATGAATGAAAAATGAATTTCACACCGCCCACGGTACATGTGGCGCCATCTGACAGCTAGAAATCAAAACACTTTCATGACTCTATGGCCTCCGGATGGTGTGCACGTGCACAATCTCAGATACCTTGTACTCAGTGGGAAATGGGATAAAGTAAAGGCTCATTTTACCATCTATTTCTTATTGTGACGGAGAAGAACAAGTAGCAAGAGTGAATTCCGATCAAAGTGGGCAGACTAGTTGCTGTCATGTTGTTACGGAAACATGTAATGGGCGGGCTGCCATGCAAACTTCCAGATGACAAGCATAATGCCGCATCCATGTAATGTCTTGGGATGCTGTCAGCTTTGTCTTCACTTGGTTTCTGGTTGCGCTGTCGTGTTTTATGCAATATACCATAGCACCAGCAGCCGTTTGATTCACCGACGGCCATAATGGGTGGTGATGACATATGCAGCATCACACCTCGTCGCTTGTGGTGGGGAATTTTATTTGTGCGAAAGGAATGTTGACCCTCCAGACGCTATTTTCTCTTAAAATAAGTGTTTTCTTGGCATGAAACATGCGCTACGGGTTTTCTGGAATGGTATATTAACAGTTCACATTGACATAATGTTTGCCTTTAGTGTCCCTTTAAAGACTTTTTTTATAACACCCAAGGAAGGTTATATATGCATTAGGCAGCAGGCTCCAAAAATAAAGCGCAGAAACCTAACCTTGGCGTGATGAGACGCATGAACATTTGTGAAATTTCAGAGAGAATCATATTCATCCGTGGCACAAAGTTGACAAATTATGCACATTGCTGACACTCTCCCTTCTGAAAATAGTTTCGTTGATTCATTTTCTCGATGTCGGATATTTCCTGTAACAGGGGTGCTGCTGACCAAAGTCATCTTGAATCAATTTTTAGTGCAAGTAAAATTGCATTTTGGAGCAGCTTGGAGCAGATTAAATTTCATTTTGGAGCAATATGGAGCAGATCAAACTTAATTCTGAAGCAGTCTGGAGCAAGCCAATCTTAATTTTGGTGGGATAATGGAAAATAGAATATGACAGCGCACTTCGAAACCACAACGAAACACAGAATAAACCAACACGAATCGTGTAGTAGAAGCGCGCTTTGCAGCTATAGTGTATTGGAATATGGAACAGTGGGTCGAGCGGCGGCACGGCACATGCTTTCCTGTAAAATCGAAAACATTGGTGGCACTACGATTGAACTACATATTCCCGCGCCGACGCTCATGATGATAGCGGAAAATGTTCTCAAATTATGCGGTCTGATGAACGCGGTACCACAAATTTCTGGGTCACCATACGTCAACGCAGACACAGAAAGCCGCAATAAACCCTGGACTGGTATAACGTAAAACTATTACAATCTGTTTTCATTTCGATAGCAATTATATGGACACTCCAGGCGCATTTCTGCCGTTTTTGTAGCCGTGATATTCCATATAAAGTCCAGGGGTGATAGCATTGTCGACGTGTACCGTATGCTGTATGTGGGAGTGAAAGCTTGCTGCATTGAAAGCTTGCCGTCGGCATTGAGCCGGCTATGACGGCTCAATTTCATGCGTGCAAGGGAGAAAGCAGGCAGTCGTGTCTTCCATCGTGCGCAAGGCACCAGGGGGAGGGGAGGAATGGGAGTTCTACTCCAGCAGCTGCTGTGTATGGTGCAGCTGATAGCTTCGTGTGTGCTAAGTTTTCGCCGATTAGTTCACGTTGAAGCGAGAGGCTGCACGAAGGTCGATTCGCTCGCTGCTGCTGCCGCGCTTCCTCACTCCAGTGTTTTGACAGCGAGTTTCCACGGCCATCGAGTGAGATGTGTTCATGTTTGCTTGTGTGTGCGTGTCACCATGCTTGTTAATTTAGTTAGTAAGCGAATGCTTACAAGTTTATACGGCCGATAAAACTACTATCCTTATTTCGTAGAGCTATCTACTAATTTGCTATCGCAATCAATGCTTCGCCTGTCGAGTGAAACTGTGACATTTTATTCCAAATCTGCTGTTAGCCCTTTGTGATAAATCAAAATGGCTGAGGCCTCGCCCACATGGGCATAAAAACAGATTGGAATAGTTTTACATTATACCAGCCCTGGGGACAGAGGCCCCCGCCCACTGAACCCGCAGCAGTGCGCGCCTCCCTACTATATAGTTCCATCGCAGTGGCCGCAGCCTACTTTTCGTTGTTTTGCGCCTCAGCTAGCGAGCGCTGCTCCAGTCGGCCCCCTCAACTGTATTCTAGTACACTAAACACAGCCGCCCTGGCCGTTCCGGCAGCAGTGACAACAGTCACGAGTTTCCGCATGCGTGCCGGCCACTTGCCGGAAGTGCCGAAAAGTCCAGTGTTATAAGCACGATAATTACAAGAAACTGTGTGGCGCAATTTCGGTCAATTTTCTGTGTTTGGAACAGTTTGGTGCAGGAATTTGCGTCTGTATCAAAGTGGTGCAATCGGGGCAGGAGTCTTACCCCTGCCTGTAAAACATTACGGTTCGTACAGGAATTGTTGAACCAAAAAGGGTTAAAGGTCCACTGCAGCAAAACTTCTGACTGCATAAAAAGCCCAGTTTTGAATACTGTAAGACAGAACCGTCTCCGTGCAAAATTTTACCTTAGTAGATGCATCACGAAAAGCAAGCAAGGATAGAGAATTTTGATACGGAAACTGAAGAAAATTAGGGCAGAACCCCATCTCTGCGATCAATGTCGATGTTAATGAGATCATAGGATTGAAGCAATGTAGCGACACACTGTATTTCCACCGCCGAATCACTTCATGTACAAGGCATGTATGCAGTCGAGTTCCTCTCTCGCGCTGCCCAATGAACAGTGCTGTGCTAGATAGCAGAGCACAATTGCTGTGCCATCTTTGATGAGCCGCACACACCCAGCGATACATACCCAGTGACTCAACAAGCTGGCGTGAAAAAGATTCACTGAAGAGTGCCACATACCCAGCGACCCAAGTTGGTCCAACGGTTAGTTTTGAACCCTGCTCCCTCGGCACAGCAGCCCAATGCTGTACTGCCATGAACTACCCGTGACCCAAGTTGGCGGGAAAATGGTTGGAAACCCAGCCCGACCGATAGTCAGTTGGTCCCTTCAAAGCACGCGAAGTTACCAAAGAATGCTAATCGCATACAAAAAATGCCGCCACCATTGATGTCGCAGAATTCTGCAATGATGCCGAACCTGGAATGTCGAAAATCAATGCAACGCTTGCACAGGGCCTCTTAGATCTGGCACTGGCTGTTACGTGCTGAACATTTCAGAGGCCAAGTACTGGGCTCTGTTTCACACCTGCTAATCACAAGGTACTCGCATCATTTGCTTAGTTGCTGTGTAACGACTGTTAATTTAAAGAAAGAGCTTGATAATTTCAAACATTTGTAATTAGGTTCTGGGGTTTCGTGTGCTAGAACAAAGATCTGCTTATGGGGCACACCGTAGTAGGGGGACTCCGGATTAACTTTTACCCCTTAAGCTTCTTTAACGAGCGTTTTTACATTTCTCTCCCCATCGAAATGCAGTCGAGACTGAACCAGTGGTGTCGAGCTCAGCAACGCAATGCCATTGCCACTGAGCTATTGCAGCCCTGCAGCTTTGCTTCAACAGTAAACTCTACTCATTTATAACCAATTCATCCCAAATTCACTGCAGTTGGCATTTAAGCATGCATCTACCGAGGAACTTACTGGTGGTAGTGCATGTCACTGCTGCTCCACTCGAGGCAGTGTGCATAGTCGTCATACTGCTGTCGGCAGGCTTTCTTCGCCTTGCGGAAGAACTCGAGGGCGCACTTGGTCACTTCCCTGCCTTCAGCGAGACACTTGCGTGGATCCCTCTCCTCTTTCCGGCAAAGCATAAACTCCTGAAGGAAAAAAAGAAATGATGCAGCACAGACAAAAGTCAGTGTGATCGATTCAACAAGATGTGTGTTCGGACAAGTTTGTGAATTGCATGTGTATAAGTACCGATATGACATTTATGGCTTTCGTTTGCGTTTTTGCTTTAAATAAAAGTCCTCAGCCTCTAAACTTTAGAAAAACTACTCGCAAGCCCTGCAGCCGCCCAAATAAATTACCCTATGATAGCTTTTCTACTAACGACTTTCGGCTTCCTTCCTGGAAGCTGTATAAGTCGTGATGCAGAAGGTAGTCACATGGAAGCAGGACAGTGCAATATTCTGGCTCTCTCTGTGTTGTCTGCTATGCTGCTATTGATTGTATGGCCCGATGTAGCAGCATAACAGACGACCGAACGAACTGAAGCGAGAGCCAAAACATCACAATCTTCTGCTCCCCCATGACCATCTTCTGCATGATGACTTATACATCTGCCAGGGACGAAACCGAAAGTGGTTTGTAGAAAAGCGGTCATAGAATTTATAAATTGTTTAGGCCACAACTAGACTTGCAAGTAGCTATTCTAAGGTGTCGAGGTAAAACCTTATTCCACTTCAGGCAGCAGGGAGCCTGCAACCTTGCATAAAAGTTTGTTCACTCTCTCCTGCAGCTTTCGAGGCTCCCTCTATTATGCCACGATAATATATGACATCATGATATGTGTGACAGTTCAAAGACAACAGCCATTGGGCGATTTACTCATGAGTTAAGTTTAAGTGAAAGCTCATGCAGACATGTGCATGCCTCCACTGTTCTAGCATACTGGAAAGTGGTGGTTGTTAACACGTCCCACCCATCCAGTCACTAATCCTTTCTTGCTCACTGGCATGTTTGCCAGACAAGTTACCTTAACAGGTTACCATAAGTGCACATCAGAAAAAAATAATAAGTACAAAAGAAAACAGACAGGACATTCGCACTGGTGATGTCCCAGATTGAGGGAGGAATGAAAAAAAAAAGCATTGCATTTTTATATATCTCTCTGTTAGGAGATTCCCAAAAATTTATGCGAGAATATATTCATTGAAAGGCATCACACTCATTCCAGTGTGTTCTCAAGTTTAAACAACAGGTATTGGAAGGCCCTTTTAAAAATAAGGGGAGAGAAAAAAGAAGAAAAAAACACTGACAAGACAGATGACAGCACAAGTACTCAACTACCAAGTGAAATTGCTAGTTAGTAAAGAGCGGTGGATGAGAAATACGCAAATGTATATAAATATATTTAAATATAAATGCGCATATATGCAGAAGAAACGGTGCCACAAGCTGTTTAAAATCAAAACTCGGCCAGCTTTTTATCAGAAAGAACTCATTGCATATGTATTTTAAGCCAACCTATGCTCGTCCTTGTTCAAATTGACCAACGTTATCACTAATACAATTAGTATCCCTCTACCTAACGAAAAAACAAAATTGTAATGCCTTGAAAGCCTGTAACTAATGGTTCTCCTGCTTCTTTCTAATACTATAACTACATGGAAACAATGGAGCGTAGTCGCAGCTCTCGCAGTGCACGGGCAGATGTGCATACTTCTTATTTTTCAGTGACACAGATGTTATTGGCCCGTTGTTCTTGCATCTACTGATCTGCCATAAGCACCACTTCCAACATGATAGAGGTATGTTGTAACTAGCTTCCTTTCTCACTCCACAAGCTCATTTTTTGAAGACAAGGTCTTCTTAGCTGACTTCACACAGGGTTCGCATATCTGGTTATCTTGCAACAGATAACCAGGAAAAAAATCCAGGAAAAAAATGGTCGGTTAGGTGACTTGTACATGTTGTACGAACATGAAAATGGTATCAAATGATCCTCTCCATCCTGAGAACATATAGCAACAGTCAGCAGCTAAGGATATGATAAAATGAGAAAGTGATTATAATTAGCCGTAAATGGGGTGGGATGTGAGTTCCTGTGCCACTGTCGCCCTCTTATGAATGCTGCGTGATGGACTAGTAGTGGTTAACGCATAGGCTTCCGGCTACAGATTGCCGCAGGGGCCTCGAGTTCGATTCCCAGTGGTAGTGGGCTAAGTTTTGCTCATCTTCGCTGCATGGTGACGGTGAAGTTGGAGATGAGGATTGGATTGCTAATCCATTGGGCTACGGCCACGTGGGTTTGGATTACACCCTTGTCCCCAATTGTTTAATAAGCCAAGAACTGAAGAGCGACCTAAGCTCAATTCCAGAAATTCTGCTTGCTTGATGTCTCGTGACCTTGTTATATGGGCCACACCTCTGTCACTGGCGTCCCTTGGTCACCGTCACACCTGACGTCACAGATATTGCACTGTGTTACAGAGGTGGCCTGACGATGATGCAATTTTAACAGTGGCCTGTTGATGACGTCACAATGAAACGAATGGGCACAGCAAACTCTGTTTCGTGCTCTCAACTGTTGTCACAGTAAATGATTGCTTTTCCGTGAGGTGCCACCTGAGGTTGCATACATGATCTCCAGAGTATCACTTAGAATTTCATTAAAGTCTCACATTAGGTCATTTAACATTGACTGTAAGTATAAGTCAGCATGTTAACTGATCTGAAGCAGTCATCTTTTGCTTTGTTTATGCAAACGCTTCTGCCAAATTCAGCTCCCCACCCTTCGTTTTTCCTGTGCAAAATTAAGTCTCAAATAAAACTTAAATTCGGTTTGGCTTATGGCTTGGATTCCCGCTTAGCTCCGCACAAGCCATCAGTTGAGTACGATTTGATGAGTTTTGTGCTTCTTAATGTGATTCACGTGAATCTAATCTGATTCACATGAATCTAGCTGCGTTTTCCCGTGTAGTAAATAATATTTATTTGCACATAACAGGATAACCGTGGACGGCGTCCGAGCTGTGAGAAAGGTACCCGTACGCAAGTGCGCCTGCCAGCCAGTCAATATGTTGATACATCCATATTGCAGTGTTTCTTGTGGATACTCTGTACTTGTGGACGATGCGCGCGGGCGCCCCGACGAAGAATACGAACTGCTCCTTGCTCTCGAGCTGTCGGCTGAGCTGGTCATGCGCTGCAGTTGTCTTTTGCAAATATACTTTGCAAATAGTCTCCAGCGCTTTATCCTTCGTTCGCATAACAATATTAACGCTGCAAAGCAGTTTAAGGGCCCATTCACACTTGCGACTAGGCGAGGTCGCGCGACCAAGTTGGTCGCAAAGCGACCATTCGCAAGTAGTCGCTCACTGCTAGATTTTCCAGTCGCGCGACCACAGTCGCAGAACAGATGAACCAATCAGATGCGAAGGAACAGGACGTCCGTATACGCTGACGCTTATTTTACGCGGCGATGACATTTCAAGCAGACGTGAACGGCATATCGTGATACATTTCGGTTTAGCGACTCGTCGGTCGCATTTGTAAGTGTGAACATCGTTCGTCTTGAGTAGTTTTCTGGTCGCCAGTCGCAATTGGTCGCGCGACCTAGCCTAGTCGCAAGTGTGAATGGGCCCTAAGGGGTGCGACTAATCAAGCAAACGATTCGAAAAACTGCGCATGTAGGGAGTAAAGTGCCGTAACGTGCACTCTGCTGGTCAAGTAGCCTCGCGGAACATGTGGCACTGAATTTGGCGTTGCCGTACGTTTAGAAACAAATATCTTCATTAGCTAGAGACGATATAAATAATGCTCGCAGGCTTTGCAAGATATGCCGAGCGAAGTTTAATTGAGCGGTCGCCCCAATGCTTGGTTTCGTAGTACGAGGCTGTCGCTTCGCTTTCTGAACGGCGACCCTCCAAATACTGCCTGCGGATAACATTAGGAGATAATTTGACCACGTTGTCCAGGCGAAACCCCGCTTGCTTTTGCTGCGCCCTGCCTTATGCGGTGACAAGCACTCATCGCTGGACCATCCTACAAGAGCTTGAGATAAATTCAATATGCCGGTTTCGGCCTTTACAGAGCGGAAGGTCACATTAGGCAATTTCGACTTCTTCGAAGTGATCTAGCCAACGTATGTGCATTCCACGGCAATAGTTGCAAAGTTTCAACATTACATACAATTCGGTTTATATAAAAGCTTTCATTGGACGCCTATTATTATGAAAATTTGAGTGATTGAAGAGCGCATACGGCCGTTGCTTCCATACTACCTTGCTTGGCTCTTCGCAGTATTTTCCAAAATAGTAAGCTCCCGCACGTAGTGCGGGCGTCGAGATGTTGACTTCTTCAACATTTAACTCGTTATCACTTGGAAATTGGTATCCATCAGTGAAAGGCATCCCGAAGACAGCACAGCAACAGAACTTGAGCACAGAGAAACCACAAAATCTTGCCCCCGTGCACAGCGAACCTTCACCGACCACCTAGACTGAGCTATCAAGCAGCTGTAACAACTAATGGCAGTCACATTGATGTTTCCAATCGCGCTTAGTATGGTGACTAGCGCCTCGCCGTAACTGTCGCTATTTTATTTTGCATTAAAATTAATTTAAATAAAATCAATACACCTGCAAGTTAACATTTTTGTTATATTGTTCATTCATTAAATAAATAGCTTGCAAAGGCTAATGGTTTAAGAACAAGTGCCCCAGTGCAATACAAATTTTAGCTAAGCATCCAACTAAAAAGTTTCTTTTTAAACGTAGACCAAAAGGCGTTGAAGTGTTTAATAAACTACAAGCTTTAGTTGAAGAAGCTTGAGCAAGTAAATAATAAAACGGCGTCATTTGCAAATAACAAAACAAAGAAACAATATTTCGGGACGCCATTTTGGACGTTTTCGATCAGCAGCGACCTCTACTCCGATTCTCGCACTTGTTTAGGTCGAGAGTGTCAATGTTGGTGTTATCATGGCGACAAACGACGATGAGCCAATGCATTTGTATGAAGTGTTTCAAAATTGTTTCAATAAGATAGCGAATAAACAGCCAGGTGAGTAGGCCAATGCTCTTTGTTCCTATCGCGCGGCTAACGGTTTCACGCGATCGCCGCGCAGAGCCGCACGGATGGTGCATGCACGGAAGACGCTCTCTGCGGACAAAAGCATCACCAGTGAGGCTTAACGAACGTATTAGCCGAGGAAAAACCGTTAATTGGCGATGGAAAACGTCGCGGACCGTTGCGTTAGTTAGCGTTTTATCTCAGAATGCAAACGTGAGCTCGAGAGCGGGTCATCCGGTGACGTTGTCTTGGAAGAGACGCGCTCAGGTCGGAGCTTCGTGTGTCCGATGTTCAACGCCGCTTGGAGGAGACAGCGGATAGCGAAACTTTTTTTTTTTTTTTTTTCCTTCGCGCCGATCTTTCTCATCGGCTTGTGTTATTATACCGACCTAACCCAAAAACGCTTTAGTCTGCGTCATGTCGGCTTTAACGTAGTAATTTATGGCATGCTTAACACGTAGACGGGTGTGTTTGCAGTAATGCTTTCTTGTTTACACTTGACAGTCGGTAGACTTTCTTCTGATCTCGCCGTCCAGCTTTGACCGCGGGTAGACTTTCGCGACTTCTTAGTGCTCGCCAAGCTATTTCGTGGTTGTTAAAATTTCCTCGCAAGAGCGCATGATGTCCTCTTGTCAATAAACTGCTACGTCTGCGATCGCTTTCTCGGCGCACCGCGTGCTTGCTTGGCTTACAACAGCTTGCGCTCGCGCGCATTTTTACACTCCTTGTGAGTGCACGCTAATTTTGTCAGTTAATAAAGACGTACGACGTATTTTCTTTTGCGAATTCCTCGCATGATCGTCTTTAGTGCACCTTGGCGTCTTTATCGACCATTTGGAGAACCGCTACCAATATACGATGGGAACTTCTTGCCGTTTCAGAAAAAAGTCGAGAAATGCCTTATGGAATGCCTTACTCCAGTCAAGGGGAAGATGCACTACAACCTGTAAGTATTCACTTTCGCTTTGCCTTCTATATCGTGTTGTAACTTCAGTACGGGCTTCTTGCGTTCTGCGATTGTAAAAATGCACAGATGAATTTATGTTCCCTCCGTACATGAAGCAGACACATAAATTTACCTATGTATCGACGTCCAAAATATTAGGCACTACTTTCTTGAAACGACACTGACAACCTTGTACAACGTCAGGTGAATCCAGTTATAACGGCACTCCTATGTAAACTCTGGGAGATTACATGTTGCTGTGGGAGTTGTTGAAGCTTCTGGTCAGGAGAAAACGAAAAGCTTCAGGAGTAACCTTAGTGTGTAAATTTCCACGCTGTTAATTCATTTATGGATTAATTTTTAGTTTTACATTAGGAAAGAAGTTAGTTCAGCATCGTACCTTCCTTTAGGAGTTCGTAAAGCGAATTCTTCCTAGCAGCTGTGCTGTTTTACTTTGTTGTGACACTTCCCACGAGACAACAGCAGCTCCTACTACGCTAGGAAATATAGTGAGTGAACTGCGGCTGTTATCATAGAGAGATAGCCGCCAGGGGCATAGTGCATTTCGCATGCCTGTTTGGAATACAGCTTCCTCCTCTCTGTGGTATAGATGCTCTCTGTGACAGACAACAGCCAAATTTTGTCTCTAGTGAATGCTTCTGGCACGTGAAATTTTCAGGAAATGACGGAATGCATGTCTCTTTTTTTGTGTGGTAAAACGAAACATTGCAGGAGTTTTGAGTCGTAAGTATGCAAGACACACGACACCTGAACCATTTGCTTGCGTATCAAATGACGCGGTTATATTTAGTCTAAAGCTTTTTTTCTTTCTTTTCAATGTAGCATCTTGTGCAAAAAACCTCCTTTCCTTTTATTGCTGGGTTGCTCATTTGGTTTATAAAGGGGCAATGCCATTAAAATGCCAAGGCCTCTGCCACCACTGCCGAGGATAAAAGAGCGGGTTGGTGATTGATGAGGTACAGAACATGAAGACAGCGACACTTGAATGGAGGCCAGTAACATGCTGCATTTATTGCTTTACGCCTTATGCCCTTAGCACTGTGTGTGCACATGCGTAGACAATTACTATGCCAACATCTTGCTTTTAGTGTCAGCCATTGATTATTACTTTGGATTGTATTTTTAAAGTGCTATTAGTGCATTATGTTGTAGTGTTGAAGGCTTTATTAAGTGCTTGGCCTTAATCTTCATATATATATATATAGACTAATATGCAGGGAAGAAAAACTGCTGCATTTGTTGTCTCGCGTGTAAATGATGCGTTTGGAAAATAAGTCAGATATGATGACAGTCATTTCACAGCAGTCTGTGTTAATGGTATGGTAGTAGAATTTATTATTGGAACTTTTCACAATTGTAAAGCTAGTCTTCCCATGAGGCAGTTTGCCAAGCTAATAGCATTGTAGTCATTTTTGCCCTCAGTGCATATGAGCACAGTTCGCTTGTTTAATGACGTGGAAAATTTCGGCATGTCTCTAGTGATGAAGTGCAAGAGGCAAGAGCCAGCATGTGCAGCCACTAGTTGAGCAAATATCCTCCTGAGACCCCTTGTACAATACATTGCACATTGCCTTCCACTTTTTTTTTCGAAACTCACTCGGAAGTGATTACGCAAAATATTCACTCTGGTTGTGAAAAACGGTGCATGTGTAACTACTGTAAAGAAGTGGTTTACTCATATTCTTGTCATCCGCTTTCGAGAAATTTGACAATAAATTGGTCTAGACCTCTGTGTCGTCCCACACGGCCGAAAGACTTCGAGGCGTATGTCGAAGTCACCGAGATTTCGTGAAAATACCGGACGCGGCAGCAATATGGCAATGTACTTCACGTAGTTCCGTCTTCATCTCAGCGTTCAAACAATGAAATGCAGTTTTTACCACAGCTTACATGAGGAGATGATGGAGATAGTCATTTTTTTCACGTACATGGAGGTGGAGCTTTTGGCATCTTTCCGTGGTATTATAGCGCCCACCGACGCCGCAACGCGGGGCCCTTTGGTCGGTGCTCTCAGCCGGTGCCTTAGCGCCGGCTGTCAAAGAAGTGAAAAAATTAAGAAGCACAGCGCGTGCTCGAGGCGCAAGCTCGGCACGCCCAGTGTCGTTCTAGAAGCTAGCCACGCTGGTCGTCGCAGCCGCCGCTCGGCTCACCACCTTCGCCATTTTGAGTAGGGACGACGGCACGGCTCGTACGGCCGCTGTCACGTCATCCTACAGTGTGCTACACTATTGAAATTTTAAAAATTGTTTTTCAAGTTCATGAAATAACAGTAGGCAATAAAAACTACCGTGAAGAGCGATTATGTGCCGTTGTTGTGTCCGGGTCTCAGGAGGCTATGTATTGCTGACAGGGGGGGGGGGGCACACATGCGAATATGGAAAAAGGTCTTGGAGGAAACTTTGAAAGCACATTATATGGGACTGTCTTGCATTGTGTCCATAGCTGCGAGTAATTAGTTGCTACTACATTTCGTTGTCGCTTGCTCACTGGGAAATTTGCAACACTGTCGATGTTGGAAGGCCCTACAAAACTTCATTTCACTGAAAAGCTAGACTACTGACCAAGTTCACCTGCCGTGGTGGCTTAGTGGCTGTGGTGTTGCGCTGCTAAGCCCGAGGTTGCGGGATCGAATCCCGGTCGCGGTGGCGCATTTCAATGGAGGTGCAATGCAAAAACACCCGTGTGTCGTACATTGGGTTCACATTAAAGAAACCCAGGTGGCCAAAATTAACCCATAGTCCCTCACTAAAGCGTGCCACATAATCATATTGAGGTTTTGGCACGTAGAACCCCAGAATTTAATTTTTTTTTTTTTTGCAGACCAACTTTGGCATTTTCTCTTAAAAACATACGGTTTATGCTATCCGACCTCCACGTTTCTGAACGATTTGAGATCCCTGCCAGTTTTGAGGTCCACGCAGTGTTTAGTGAGAATGGTCAAGGGTTGTCTGTGCACGTGAAACTTGTCGCGAAGGAGAGTTACTAGGTGGAGATGGAACGCAATTTTTGATTTAGTGGTCTGAAGACAAAACAGTAATTAATAAATAAGTAAGCATGTTGCTAACTATGCCACTGACCCGCAGTGCTCAGCGGCAGTGGATGAGAGTTTTTGATTAGCACTAAGCCTTCTTGCAAGGAAGCCAACATAGAGATCTTTGCTAATTGCCCATTTACACTAAACACTTGCTATCGGCTGACTGGACAGGCTTGACCCTGGCACCTTACATTTCAGCCATGAGGTTTGTCTTTTCTGATGACAATAGTAAAGTGGGGGAGAGAACTGTAAATTAGCACGTTTGAACAGCAACAACTTGCTATTGGTAAAGGGCTGAAATGCTCAAGTGGCAGCCTTCTCAGAGGAGTGCCTGCTGTTATGCAGAGCCCACCATGCAGTCTTATGTTTGCAGCATGTCACTTGTTATTATAGGTCTCAATGCACATGGTGACATTACAGATGCACTAAATAGAAAAATGATTTTACCTGTATTAGTATATTGCCCTTCTGCAACACAAAACCCCACTCTTACCATGAGAAGAGGCTTGGTAGATCAGAAAAGCCGCAAAAACGAAAGACAAATGGCGACACCTCCTTGAAGTTCCCCCACCAGTTTGCCGTGACGCCGCAGATTCTGACGGCATCTGCTAGTGCGTAGTTTGTTTATCTGTAGAAAATGAGCTACATTGGATTCTAAGAGATGAGGGTCGAACTTGGCAAGTTTCATAAACTTTTGCTGAGCCATCAAGGCCCAAATACGAAGTCCGCGATGTTACACAGGCCTATACTTTAGTTGTGGGTGAAAAAAAAAAGTACAAAATTAAAATTGGACCTTCATTTCCATTCCTAATTAAGTTAATATCACGAAATTAGCCAAAATATAAAGTTTTTAAAGAACACTTTATCAGTCTGAACTGTTTCTCTTTAGTGTGCATGTGAAATCACAGTTGAACCATGTTATAACAAAGTCACATCTGAGAAGAAAGTGCCTTCATTATCTGTTGCATGCTGATATTGGCAAGAGGCACATTAGATTTACTTTGTTATATTCTTTATTTCTTATATTTGTGTTGTTTATAGAAGTATTTCGACTATACTTACAGGTTCACCTTTCAAATGGTGCTTCCGTTTCAGTGGATCTCCTATAATGTTCTGTGTTGAAAGTTATCTAGTTTCACTTAACTGAGTGCGAATCCGTCCCTTCTTTCTTTTTTTTTGCTTGATGCAGGACGGTCTGGGCAACTTTCCCGGCGCAGAGCCAATAGCATCGAACGACCCAGCCTACTTCCAATATGGCAATGCAGCTCAGCAACGGTTACTACCACCGGACACCAGCAGAGGTATGGTGACCATTACGTATTTGTTGCAGTTGAGAGCAGTCCGATTGGCAGAGCTGGCGATAAACGAGAACGGTGGCTGCACAGCCCTCCTTTTTGAGGCACGGGTGGGAGTGGTTTGGAACCCTGGCCCAGGAGTTCAAAAAGTGTTGTGCCAAGCCTGCGGAGTGCAAGAAGGAACTGCCGAACATCCGACGCTGCATTGTGTGAAACTGGTTTCACCTCCAAGAGAAAACACCACTTTTTCTGGATGCACCTGGACTCGCAAATGAAGACACCTGAAGCTGCTGCCATCAGCAAAACCAGACTGCGAGAGTGATAGGAGACAGAGCCAGCAATAAACTTTTTTTGTGTGTGTGTGGTCACTTTCGTTAGGACAGCAGGTACACACACTCGGAAAGGGAAGTGCTTTGTGTGTAAAATGTGAGCAAGGAAACAGTTTGCTACATCCACAGCGATAGAAAAATTATGTGCTGCTCGCTGGAGCGCGTGGCACATGCTGTTCTTGCCTTCGTTGTGGAACAAGTGACGGAAGAAGGTGGGCTGCTCTTGGATTCATTCTTGCGTGTGGTGCTTCAATGCTACTGAAGCATGGTCAACACGGGACATGTGTTGGACTACAAGGTCTTCTGCCTTTCCAGTGTCAACACCATGCCATCATCATAGTGTAGGTAGCGAAATGGCAGCTGTATGCAAGACAGAGTACGAAGCACAGGCCTGCGGTTTAACAAGATGTACCAACCAGCCCAAGTGAACACTCTGGTAATGACTAAAGGACTTCACGAACACGAACCTGCTTAGAGATGGGCCACTACGATGGCTCTGATGCCATGGACTGCTGCCGAGCATGAGAATGCGGGTTTGATTTTCTACCACGGTGGCTGTATCATGTCGGGGAGGGAAACGGCTCGTGTACCACGCTTTAGGTGCCCGGTGAAGGACGCCAGCTGGTCAAGATTAACCCAGGGGCCCCCCCACGGCACTGTCTCTTACGGCCCTTGTGTTGCACCGGGATATTAGACCCCGCTTTAATGAGCCTTGAGGATTTCGAGTGCCCGTGTGCAATGTGCTCAGCATCTAATTATGACCGGTTTGGCTGAAACGTTTCTGGTGCTTTCTACTCGACCAAATGGTACCGATGCATGCTGCCTTGCCGGTAACCTGTCATACTTTTGTGCGTGTGTGGACAAGGCACAATAGGGCAACATGGGGTTGGGAACATTATAGAGAATGACTGTGCAGTTTACCAGATTGTACCGTAGTTGCGCCGAAACGGCGTCAAATACCTGGCGGGTGCAATTACGTGTGCGGGACATTTTGCCAGTTCCCATGCAGGCACTCGCAGAAGCAGAGGTAGCCTCTGCAAACAGGCGCATCAAAGGCATGTCTAATGTCACCTGCAATGAAACTTCAGTTTGGCTGGTTGTATGCGAGTGGTATCTACTGTCGAAGCTGCCTTGGCAGAGCTGCAGGGCTGGAAATTGCTTAATTTTGTTTTAACAGCCATTAAATAATACCTAGCAGATGATCTGGGCACCTGGTGGCTGGTGGATGTGGTGCAGATACTACTAAAACATGACTTCGGAAATCTTGAACTCGCCGCATGGTGCCTATCTCGGAGGTCGCACCCGAGTGCTGCACCGGTTGTGAACATTCCAGGTTCAGTGTTATTTCCTGCAAATGGTAACTGCAATATTTTCTGGAGCTCTGTATGAAAACATTGATTTATTTGAACACCTTGTGAAACAGTAACTTGCATTTCGAATCCGAAATTTTGCGCTGAGTCTATGTCTACACTATGTCTACGCTATCAGAAACTAGTGTTCTTGTGCAGTTCAAAATTTAATAGCAATTGTACCAGTGTCAAGGTTTTTAAAAAGCTGGTACTCTTTTTTTTTGGCTGCTAATAACTTAAATTTGATGTCTGTGTAGAATGTGTTTTCTGGAGAATATGTGCATCTTAACTGGAACACTTTATACATAGTTTAGCCACTCTGATAATGCAAGTTGGCTTTATCAGTATAAATGAAAATGAATGCCCATTTGTGTGCTACTTTTCTTATTAATCTCACAAACCCCCAACGTATCATTTTTGATACATTGAGTTTGATTCCTAAACATTTGGTTTTAAGTCGTGCGATAAGCTTTACCAAAGTCCATAGCAATGTTATTAATACCCTGGAGCAAGATTTCATTTGTGGGTAGTCCAGCAAATCAGTTAGCAAATAGGTGATTAAATAATTACTATGTTAATTATTTTTCCTAAAACACTTCATTAAATTATGTATTCATCATGGAAAAAGATAAAGGGCAATGAGTTCTTCAAGTTTTCCTTGATGTGAATTGTGTTTGAGCTTTTGGGGTTTAGTAAGCTCTTTCATTAGTTAATTACCAGCCCTGCAACTTAGTCAATATTGCTTCAATACTACTAATTTATAACTAGTTAAGTGAAAATAAAATTTTGTTTCAGTTGGCTTTTAAGCTGTGCAGCGAAGACAAGAGTGGGTAGTCTGGCCATATACTTTGTTGTTGGACGTGTTTGTTTTTAATTTTTTAGATGTGGCTCTAAGTTGACTTTACCATCTACATATTTCATATAATGTGAGTGAGGTGCTCCAGTGGTTGCCACATACCGGCTCACATTATCAGAAGTCTGGTCTAGTGAACGTGGTTGCTCTGTGTTTTTTCATTGTATGCATTACTTCTGTATCTCTAGAGCCCTGCAACACTGTTTCGGCACAACCTTCCTATGATGGGATGTTGCATGCAACATGACGGCATCTGTCGCAATTGCCAATACATACTTTCAACTGTCGTTTCTTGCTTTCCTGCTTTTGCTGTAGTAAAACCACAGCTGCAATGCTACGGGCATGTCCTATCTACTCATGATAAAATAATATCTTGTCACGTGGTACTGGTGCCAACTGGGATGCACTTTGCTTAGCTGTTATGTTTCAGTTCACATATTGTGTTTGTATGTGTGTGCATGTATAAGCTGTTGGGACTCGCGTTGATGTCGGGTTCCATCACACCGCTATCCGCCAGTTGTTACGACGCCGGTTACTACAACCTCGACCGGCATTACTACTAGGTAGCGTGGCAGGCGTCCGGTAGACCATGGCGACCAGGCAAGGGCGAGACGATTTTTAGTGCGAAACTTGCACTGTTTATTTCATGGTTGGTGAAGGATAAAAAAAAGAAGACAATAATGAGAAAATACATTGCGGGGCCGCTTAAATAGGCCCGCTAAAATCGTAGGCAGGATTTTGCTGACATCAACGTCACGTGACATGTACCGAGTCTGGTCGGCGATTGGCGGCTGCTCCCTCTCTCTTAGGCGACGTTGCACGTGCTTGCCTCCGCTAGCGGCAACTCGTGGGTCCCGTTTGGTACGCGGAAAGGAGCCTTCCCTCCTGTCACGCACGCACACAAAGGGGCCCGTAATCACTGCGGGGCGCCCGCCAGACCAGGGACCATTTGAGACACCCATAGCAAATTAGGGATCCATCCTCCGTTTCGATTAGGCATGGTCTTCTGATAATCTTTTTTGCACGGGGTGTCACACGCCAATCATAACAAAGCATGGATTTTTAAATATTTTTTTTCATTCTGTGGAAAGTGCTAGAACAGGGTGTCTACCAACCGGGAAAACCGGGAAAACAGGGAATTCTCAGGGATTTTGAATATTCTGGAAAAACTCAGGGAAAACTCAGGGAATTTGTGCCTCTATCAGGGAAAATTACTGTAGGGATGGGCGAATATAGGGTATTGTCGAATATTTCATTGAATAATTCTATGTTCGTTATTCGCTTCGATTCGAATTCATGGATTCAATATTTTCGAATTATTCAGCGGTCCCGAATAGGCAGCCAAAAGCCGCGGACGGTCGGTGCACATCTCGGAGGCTATGCTTCACGTCATGGCTGACATACATCAACCATAAATCTCGAAGGCTATATGTTTTTGCATTAAAGAGCCTGAAATGTGCGACGCAGAAGAGCAGAAACGGCGCTAGCGCACAACCGAAACGAAGCGGCGGAGTCAGCATAGCCATAGTCAGCAGCGGAAATCGTACGTGAATGACAGCAACGACGGAACGCTTCGTGCCTATTTGTGCCTTTATTGCGTTTACCGCCGCGCATAACAACGCGTTGGCCGCGGGATTTCATAGTCGCTACCCATCATCGCGTCGATAGCTGCCGCGGTTTCTTTCGCAGCGGTTTCGTTTAGTTTCGTTTTGACTCAATACGCACGTCGGCCGCGTGCCTAAAGAGCTGCGTAGTGGCCATCCATGATTGCATAGATAGCGACCGCGATTTCGTCTGAAGTTGTTGCAGTGAACGGTAGTTTCGTTCTGACTCGGTGCGTGCGTCGGCCGGGTAAGGTCACACTAGCGGCAAGTTGCCGTGCGTCAGCGCCTTGCCGCCAAGTCCACCGTGGCAATCGCGTCTCGCCGCGCGGCAGCGCGATATGATCTCGCGCGCTCTCGGAACGCGGATTCACCGTGAGCGAAAAGGGTGCGATCGGACAGCGTCCAGAAATCCCTCTGTAGAACCGCGAGAGACGACAATCGTCGATTGATAACCCGGCGCGGCGCGGCGGAGGTCCGGTTGCCATTGGCTCCGTGACGTCACCCTCGTCGCTCGCGGCACCCTCGGCAAGACACCCCCGATTCCTGCCGCTTTTGCCGCGCGCGTCATGATGCGTTTTTGCCGCTATTCGTGGCCATTCCCTTAAGCACCGCAAAGTCGCCGTTCATAATCGTGTCGATAGCGGCCGCGGTTGCGACAAGCAGTTGTTTCGGTTTGACTCGGGGCAAAGCTGTCGAGGATGAAGCGCACCGGCTACATTACGATGGACGTGCGATCCGTTGGCGTTGAGCTTACTGGCGAAAAAATTATCGGGATGTGCGCGCGGTAGTGCAAAGCGTGTCGCAAATGATGGCGCGCGCCGCAGCCGTGCTGCGAAGGAAGTCGCGAGGCTTCGATCGCCGCTGCGAGAGCCAATCAGTCACGAGATGACGAGAATTGCAGCTTCCGCACTGCTTTTGTGCTAAATAGCGAAAAGATTTGCTCATCCATTATACTAATAAAATCGTGCTGACGTAGTAAGCATTTGCTTATTGTTTTCTGCATATCCTGATAATTCGGACATTTTTTTTTTTCAATCCCGTGAAGTTCGAATTAACTAGGTTTTACTGTAGTATGTGATATATACTGTTCAAACTATTCGATTCGAAATTATTTGACCAAATCACTACTTGCTTCGAACCTCAAATCCACTATTCGCCCGTCCCTAAATTAGCTGTAATTTAATTGAAAGGGAACGAAAGTTGCGGTAATGGAGGGAGGGAGGGGGGGGGGGCGACGTTTAGCTGCGCCACCAAATGCGTATTTATATAAAAATGTGGTGAGGCGAGAAGGTGGTAAAGACTCCGGACGCTGCTCGACGAGTGTCCCGTTCTGATGTCGTCGAAAACTTCCGAGCCGCCCCCAGAGGCACAGGCAACAGTCACCAGCGCCGTGCGCGTTCGGTGCGAACGCGGGCAAAACGCCGACGGCGTCGACAACAGTTCGGCACATTGCTGATGCTGCAGCATGTCTAAGTTTATACAGCTGATCGATAAAACTACTATCCTTACTCCGTATAGCTCTCTACTAATTTGCTATCGCAATTGATGCTTCGCATTTTTTTTAACATGCTTACTAAAGAGTGACAGCATCAGGCAACATGGTGTCAGCCCATCTTGATGTAAAAGAAAGTTCCGTTTCACTCAGGGAATTTAGCAAAATCACTCAGGGAAAACCTGGAAAACTCAGGGAATCTGAAAATGTCAACTTGGTAGACACCCTGTAGAAGACGTGTAAGAGAAATTTACCTTTTGCTACCATGGCACATAAAGGAAGCTCTGTCTTACAGAAACTCAGAAGAATGTGCAGCGTGGCATACTTTTCAAAGGAATGCCCAGTAAATATTCAGCTAACACTTATAGCATCAAGGTAGGCAGAATATTTTTAATCGTAGTTTCATTGTAGTGCGTCCTGTCAGTGTTCTTTTAATGTTTCCTGGACAAGGTATAAGCATTCGTGTTATAGAGGTTTATTAACTTTTAAGGGCGTTCCCTTTAATTGTGAACTGTGCTGTACCTCATGGTGAGCAATGGCTAGTTGGCACAAGCTGCGGCATTTGAAGTTCAGCATAGCGGGCCTTGGTATTTCACATTTCGCAATTGCGCTATTTTAAAAAAATGTATTTTTTTTATCTTGGCTTTATTCAAAATCAAACATTATTACTTTGATTCTATGTCACAGTTTAAATTTAACGTAGTCCTTGTTCACGCCGTGCGTGCAAGTGAGCCGTCTAACAAGAAAAACGAAAGCTGCAACAGACTTTGCACTTTGTACAAACGCCTCTACAACGAAACGATTTCTATGACGTATGATTCTGTATGTCCCTAGTGAATTCCTGCCTTGAAAATGTATTGTGAATGCTTCTACATCAAAGACTACTGCAAAGAATTTGCCTGTACAATGAAGGAATTTAGGCGTCCCCAACAGCTGATTTGCCACTTTACAACAAATGCATGTAGTGCAACCACCACTGCCTTCCATTGCCACTGCTGAGCTGCACTGGGTATAAGAGAGCCAGTTGGCTACACAACAAAACACCGCGCAGAAGTGCTCGAACTCTGCAGTATAGCTACAGTCCCTCACCCCTCCTTCCCCCACGGACAAGATGATCTCGAATCTGGCAACCGACGACATCATCGAAGTCTCATCAGGGACGGGAAACATGCGAAGAAAGATGAAGGAAACAATGATGCAGAGCCTGCACACATACCAAGAATTTTTACAAGGGAGCTGAATAGGGAAATTTGACATTCTGCAGCTCGTGTCGCTGTCGGGTTTCGGCGTGGAGCCTGCTGTGAACCGCGATGATGCAAGGTCAGCTGCCGGTCAGGTATTCTACTGGTACAAGTGTGCAGCGGAAAAATTAGTGACTCCCTTTGCTAATGGTGTTTTCTGCTGGTCAATCTTGGGCAGCTGCCGAAAACTTGGAGCGGGCGCTCGGATTAGATCAATTTGAATCTGCCAGCGGAGAGCAAGAATTCCCCTCGGGGGATCATACGGAAAGTTATTGCTTACACAAACCGATTTCAAAAATGGTGCCGAACTTGTGCTCTTTGCGTTTCCATGGCAACCAGAGTCATCATCCCACAGCGGACACATGTTGTGTGCCGATTTTACATGAAGACGGATGTGACGTATGCTTCTCATGCTGCTTGCGCCTCTCTATCCGAGCCTCGGCGGCAAAGCAAGTGTGAAGGATCTGGCGCTGAGTGAGTTGGTCCCGAACGACCAGCGGCAAAGCACGAACCCGCGCCAGATCGATCATTGGAAAACACTATAAGTATCGCTCCAATTCATGTTAAGTAAATGTTACCTCTTGCTGAAAGGCCTTAAACTGCTCGATAGCAAGCGGTGCAGTGTGCAATCTTTACAACAAAGTATTTTGGAGGTCCCAAGCGCTTTGTTGCTTGACTGTACTTGCTTTTCAGCATACAAGCACTGGCAAGCATGGGCATATACAGGGTGTTTCACTTAACTTGGGCCAAACGTAAAAAATATGCAAATGCTACTTAGCTGGACATAACCAATGTAATGTTGTTTGCAGTAGCTTGGAGATACTAATATTATTTTCGCATTCCGCTTAATTAGATAATTAATCAACTTTTCTATTATAATTAGATGAAAAGTCTGAGAATATTGCAGAACAACATGAGAAACTCCCAATACAGCTTTCCGTTGCTCAATATGTGGTACGTAGTTTTTCCTCCATCGCCATTGCTGTTCCTGGAAATGGTGAATGAACCAGAAAGTTGAGATCCAACTCAAGTTCTCGACATGATCTCCAGCATTAGGCGACGCCCGTAGTGCACTGAAAATTTTGGAGGCATCGTGCTGGGATTTGCATCATATCCGCGGACCATCAGATGCACGCGTCTGCTTAGGTGCTTTTTAAAGGCTGTTAATAGAAGAAAATTATAGGATTAACGGCCCTGCAGGCTTTCTTTAAGATTGATTCAATGGTATATATTACTCATTCTTTTGATAAGATTGCTTCAATGGTAGGTATTACTCATTTATAACCAACTTTGCTAGCAGGAAATTTTGTTGCACTTGAACTTCAAGAACCCCAGGTAGTCAAAATTAATCTGGAGTCCCACCACTAGAGCATCCCGTGTAGCCTGTGGATTGCTTGGGGATGTTAAACAGCACAATTTGATATTGATATTGCATTGATATTGTTTTCTTTCTTCTGGACTTCTCGAGAATGTATGCAAGTGCCAGCGCTATCAAAAAATTGTGTTCTGCAGTACCTGAATTCAGTTTCTCTTCTGTTCCTGTGCAGGTATCACGAACAAAAGGAAAAGAGACGTAAGTGTCCTGCCACTTATTCATTGTAGATTGTGGGATTTGGGACAGGGGCCCCTAGGTTTTGGCTTCCCGGGTGATTTCGTGCTGGCCCGAACTGTGACGGGGAGCAGCAAGCTCTAGAGTGGGGTTTTGTGCTTGTTTGTGCTTGTGCCAACTGTCTGAGCTTGTTTATGTTTCGCTGGTAATACTAGTTATTAACATAGACATTTCAGAATGTTCATGTTTAAAAATTTCCTTACTACGAGGGGCCTCATAGAAAGACTGGGAGTTGAAATACGTAAAAATAAATACTCACGGTAATTACTTCAGAGCATTGTACAATGAGAAGCACTTCTGGAGGCAAAAGTGGTGAAATTACACAGTCCATGCACCAAATAGAAACAGCAACGATAAACACAAGTAATCACTCCCACCCCAGCAAATAAGGATAAGAAGTGTGAAGAAGGTAAAAAGCACAAGCTCAGTTGTACAACAATAGAACTTGATGGTAACCAAATTAGAAATAACACAACGTATAAATATTACAGAACATACACTACAGGCTGTCCCCACAATGCCTTTGCTGTGCAGGAAATTTTGCTAAGCTGAGTTGTTTAACTTCCGAAACAGATTCATTCATCCTTGTCAACCTAGCAAGAAAGGGTAATGCTAGTTTGACCACTAGCATTACCATCTTAGGCGCATGAGTTCTTTGAATCAAACAGCTAATCTCTAAAATAATAGGTTGAATATATTTATGATTTACACGAGATGGCTGTGATAGGCTTCATCAGCATTCTTTCTTTACAAACTTTTGAATGGCCCTGAAAGTGGTCACACTTGCTTCTATTGAAAAGAAAATGCTTCACTGGAAGCTTCCTCAAAAGCTTTTGTTCCCAGCCATTGGTGGCTGCATGACGATGGGGACAAAAAGCCATATTTTAGATCTAGGTGCGCTATTAAAGAACCCCAGGTGGTGAAAAATAATCAATCTGTAGCCATCTGCTACGGCGTCCCTCCTAACTTACTTGTGCGGTTTCGGGACGTTCAACTGCACAATTTACTCAAAGCTTTTGGGCCAAGTTCGTGGCGGTCTGCTGTCACTGCAAAGTGGCATGCTCATTGCAGACTTTAAACATAATTTGTGTCCCACTCACGTGCAATGTCAGTGACGCAATTTCCTTGCTACCCCAGAGCGTTTGGGTCCCCTATTCTAAAAAAGAACTTTCTTTTGGCTGCAAGTGGAGGCGATGCTGGGCAGATGTTTTGAAGTGCAGACTATCATCTTTATTTTAATCTTGACAGATGCACACATTGAATGTGGAAGGGGGTGGGGAGAGAGAGAGAGAGTAAGAAAAAATGAAGGTTCACTCAAGTAATGTGTACAGGGAATGCTGTCATTACTGCAACGTGAACTTTGCAGTCCAGAAATTGTACTGAACTTCTGGTTCAATACACAGGTAACAAACAGCATGTCCTTATGCTTCGCATTCATAGGGGATTGTGTTTAATGTTACTGCTCCTAGCAACACCCTTTTCACAAAGTGTGCCCTAAAGGTTATTACTACTGAAACGTTGCATATGCAGCCCAGTGATTCCATTTGTTTCCCGTAGGATTATTATGGAAAAAACATAAAATTTGTAAGGAATCCATTCAGATTCTGTAAGAATTATAAAGAAATCATATGTAAAGATATAGAATTATTTGAATGGCATGTGGAATGGTTCAGTGGGCTTTACTGGGATTGGAGCTCACTCCTCATTCTGCTTGTAATTACTGAATGTATCAGGCAACATGCAACACAAATGTGAAGAAAGCACACTTAGACAAGGAAGGTGTAGCACCTGTTGATGCGCTGCACATTTATTGTGCTCTTGATCTTCAACAAGTGTGCCAAACAGTGCCATTGAGTAGATTATGGAGATTTTCTCGAGCCGCCTGCTGTTGAGTAAAATGTATTGCGCATCTGAAAAAATAAATTTGGGAGTTTGGCTTCATTGTAGGCTTTGTGTGGCTTTAATTACTGGTAGCAGGAAGTTTGTTAGTTTGTCACTGAATGTAGTTTTATGCAATTTTGTGAAGTTTGTGCTTGATCACTGACGAAAAGGCAGATGTAGAAGCCAGCTGAAGTTGTTTTGTGAGAAAGTTTGCAGGTTGTTTGGCACCATTGTATCATTGTTGTCTGGCTTTCAACATTGGGAACTACTTCATTTGGAACAGGGTTGTCTAAGTGTAACAGTCCATGAAGGAATGTAAAGAAAAAAAAAGTGCCCATTATTTATAACAGAACTTGAGGCCATAAAATACACCATTGGAACTCACTAGTAAAAGGCTGCTTGGTTGGTAAGTGACTTGTAACCAGCAGATTTTCTTACTTTGCTAGAGTCGTACCTAGTTGAACAATATAAGCATAAATTCTTAGTCTGCCTGTAAAATGGATTCTATAGGGCTGCACGCATGCATGTAGTGACCTCTAAGAAGGCAGAAATATGAAGTTTCTGAATGGATAATTCTGGGCTAACTTAGTTTTAAATATCAATACAGTAAGCCTGTTTAAAGCTTAAAGGAGGAGTAACATGGGTTGATGTATAATGCAGGACCTTTTAATTGAATCCTTGCAGTGCATGTACCTTGATCATGAATTGAAAGATAAGCAGGAAGAAACTGATTGGAGCGCCTGTTACGCGTTGTCGCGCAGAAGTGCAATGTGCAATCACTCCGTAGCCAGTTTCTCGGTATGGTGTTGTCCCAGATCTGTGTATTGGTGCATGAACTAAGCCAGTGCTACCAATGCAAGCACATACCCCTGAGTGCTACAGTGCATTCAAATATCATATGACTTGTTTGCATTTGATTGATGCTTATTGTACATTCAGCAACAATAATAAAAAAGATGTCCAATCATTGATCAGCACACAGCACTACAAAGGCTGCATATTCTGGCAGTGACTGGAAATGTGGTTCCAATTTCAGCAAGAATGTATTGGCAAGTTACTAGATGGCCACAGTGTTACTTTGTGGTGCATAACCCAGTTCTATTGGTGCTGAATGAAAGTTCATGTCAAGATCACTCGCCTGCATTAAAATGTTGACAATAACCAATAAACATAGCATAAAATGTATATACATATATATAATAGAGAAGCTAGGAGTCACAGAATTCCAGACCATTTCTTGCATGTTTCTTGCATATTCCTGCCTTATTCCTTGATACTTATTTTGGTATTGAGGTATGCATTGGCACTAGCATGTAAAAATTATCAATATTAATTTGAGTAACTATCATAAACAGCCATCAGACACAGATGTCACGAAACTTGGAAACGGTGCTCTTTTAATTGAGGCAACATCTTGTTAATTTAGCAGAGGGTAAACACGCATTAATCTTGCCAAAAAGAGAAAGGAAACAAACACGAAAGAAAAGCAACTTTGCTGCCATTGAGGAGTGAAACCGAAAGTCTCCTCATTGTGGATCTGGTGCTCTTCCAGCTATGGATGCAGCTGTCTCTAGCCATTTTAAAGAGCTTGCACTGTGGTGCATGACAATACGTTGTGTTTATCTTGTCGTTTCACATACGACTAAGTTTACTTTGCAAAGTTGTGGGCCATTGATCAACTTTTTTTTTCTCTCTCATACCCATGGTGCCATGGGGGGTGGGGAGGAGTGACTCACACAAAAATGAACAAGAAGTTTATTTTCAGGTGGACAATTGAAAATAAGGAAGTACACTATCATCGGAGTTAAGAATTTGCTGACGGACGGGAAACAGCATGAGATGTAACCTCGAAAGAGCTCCGAGCACAGCACAAAATAAAATAGAAGCAGGAAATGCACATGCAAGAATACATATCGCCCGTAGCCCACACAAAGGCAAAGAACAGCACAAATAGTTTCGCTTAGTCATAATTTCAGGTGTGCACGCACACACGCACACACACACGCACACAAACAAACATAAAGCAAGAAGCCATGCAAACTGCCATTTCTCTCACAAAATTCATTAAAATACCAGTCCTGCAGGGTTAACCATGCTGTACTTAGGGAAACGTATTTGACCCAGTCAATGAGCAGCATGTTTGTTCTGTCACTGTGTAACTGGCAGTACATCCAGCCATAGCACACTAAACTGGGTATTCAGTGCATTTAAAGTAGCACACCTTGATATTGTAAGAATTCCTTGGTTTATTGGGAGGTTAGTTTTCTTCCTTTGGTGATCTCTCTCTCTGTGATGCTGCACTTGCTTCCCTTTCTCCGGATCAGTCTTGCATTTCACGGGCGAAGTCACTATACACTGCCAGTCACCACCGTACTTCACTAATTTCCCGCAGGTTAATACAAGCAAACGGAACATGTTTCTGAACACTGAGTCACTGTCATATAAGCCATGTACTTGGGCTCATTGGAAAGATACCCTTGCTTCCGCAGTGGCTTTAAAGGGTATCGCTGTCTGACTCGTGTGACCTTTGTTTTGCGGACAGGTCATAGAGCCAGAAGATTTGGACGTCCATTGGGTGAGTGCTGCATGGAATTGCATGACTTCTCAGCCTTAGATGCTTCTTCCAAAATTTGGAAGTGCGCGACCTTCCTCCCCCCTTTTTTTCCCCCCTTTTAAGCCCTAGCTAGACACTCGCGTCTAAACGCGTCAGGCGCGGAGAGCGCGTCGCGAATTGACGCGTAGCAGCGCCGATACCCAGCACTGCCAGATTCTCACGCGCGCACCGAAGCTGCCCGCCTGCGTGATGTGACACCACGTGAGCATGGCGAGCCAACGTGACTTCCGGAACGGCGCTTCTCTCGGCGCGCACGTTTTGCTCCAAGCTGCATTGTACTAAAATTGTGGATCACTTTATCAAAGCTCGGCGTGTTGTGACGGGCGTGCCGCGCATGCTTTGTAATCATTGCAGCCACGCCCGGCGACTCGCCGAAACTCCATCATCGTGTGGATACTTGCCTCCCCCCCCCTTTCCCTCGTCGGACGCGACGCCGAGTGCAGCGCGACGCGTGCTGGCGCGTGCTGACGCGTTCCGACGCCTGCGTCTGGCTGTGGCTTTAGGACTGGTGTAACGCACTCGCGCGTTTTTTGGCTGAATGCGACAGCCGCTTTGGCCGTTTGCTGAGTTCTTCGTGCCTTTTCTTGAACCTGTACGAACCCTGGCTGTACGCGAAACACGCGGACGTGCACGCTAAATATGACATCGCGACTTTTCTGTGACTCGGAATCCCGTACGATGTGCTTCTGTGTAGAGTTCATGGGGGTTTTGAGCGCAGTGTGTATTTCCTGCACTGCGCCTGATGTCGTGCTGGCCTCTGCCAAGTGAAGTGCTTCCCAGATCACTCTGACCCTATGGCGCTCTTGGGGAACAACTCCAAGTTTGCTAGCTATACGTGCCGTGTTGCACCCGCATTCTTTATATTTAAAGTTCGAACTTTTTGGTCACGTTACTTGCCTCAGATAGCGAACTTTTTTTATTGCTTTTCTTAGTTTTTTTTTAAGCGCGTCGTCTTTGGTGTGTCTGTATACTGAAGTTGAAATGACTTCGAGTTGCACGCAGTGACCCTTGGCCGAAGCCGCGAGCTTCTGCGCGCTCAGATTACGTGTTTCAGTTCTGACCGCAGGATTTTTACTGGGCGCCTTTGATTGTGACAGTAAAAGGCGCGAGCTTCCGTGTGTGCGTGCGCACGTTGAGGGATGTCATTGTCTGGTTACCACCATGCGCATGTGTAAAGCACGCGACATTATTTTACCGTTCGTGAGAGAAGTAGAGGCTGGCCGAGCGAGGAATGCGTGCTGCTTGTGTAGTCCCAGCCAGTCCCCGTTGACCCAATATGGCGGTATTGCCAGTTCGGCGAGCTAGATGAATAGCGCGCCGCGTCATTATTGGTTGGATTCACACTCGGAACTTACCGGCGCGCGTGCGCTTTATTCTGCAGTTTGTGAGGGTGAAGACGGGACACTGTAGGGCTAGCATTCAGAAGGCCTTGGAAGTGAATGATTGTGTTGATGTTTAGAAGCTCGTTGACTCTGGAAAGGCTTGCGCTAATAGTAAAGCGTGTTATACTGTTCTACTCGGGGCTTCGCTTTTAGCGGAATCGCGAAATGGCCGAGAGCTTGTTTTTCGGAGTCCCGTTCTCGTAATGAATCCCCCCCCCCCCCACCCTCCCAAATGAGCACTGTGGCCGCCGGCACGATCGGCCTTTCGATCTACCAGTGTACTGGCCCCTGAACGCGCATTTTGATGCTGCGCGCATGCCATTCCGTTCAGCCGTAAAGGAAAAACGCGGAATCCGTGCTACCACCACCACCACCACCACCACACATCGGTGCCGACCCCCCCCTTCCTCGAAGCATGGTGCGGGCCCGACTCGCTTGTCGACCGGTTGTCGAGCGGCCTTGTAGATACCGGCACCCCTCCTCCCGTTCTGCCGCCCGAAGAACAGCTGGCCCCGCCGCGCGATCCGACACGGCAGCTGGTGCCTGCTCGCCCATCGGCGCCCCCGGGGTTGTTCCTATGTGCACCTTCGGGCCAGCAGCAGCCGAAGTTGCGGGGCCTCTGTCTCTGGGCCGGCCTCGCAGGGGCGACGCCGGAGGTCAAGGGTTCGCGCACCTTCCCCGGCGTGGAATCGATCGACTGCCCTTGATCTCTGACGAGCTGACGCATCTCTTTCTTGCTCTCGCGTGGCGGACGTGCGTCTCTCGTGTGACGGCTCGTCTTTTTTTTTTTTTATTTCCACCCTTGGGGAGGAAGGGGAAACCTATATTGGGTCTCGTTGATGTCGCGCGGCATTGGGCAATACGACGAGCCGTGCCGTGGCTCGAACAGCGCAACGCAGTGAATGTTTGTCGAACGTTCGTCGCTCAGCATCGCCCGCGTACCGTCCTGGAAGCCTCGAGAGAAAGAGAAGAAAAAAAATTAATGATGTGGAAGACAGAGGGGTGGACCCGAGGTACATTCCTCTATATAGCCAGCTACTCTGCGTTGGGAAAGGGGGAAATGAATAGTAACGTGATAGATGATGACAGAGGGAAAACACAACGGACAGGTCTACTCATGTAGCCTAGAGTCCAGGCCCGTACTTTTTAAGAAGTCAAGTGAGACCTAGGTGCCCTGAACACCAGATTTACCGTCACGCCAAGTGCCCAGTGTAACGTCCTCTTGACAACGGCCGATTATCGAGACAGGCACGACCGTCAGTTGGCGTCTGTCGATCTTCCCTGCATTATGAGTAGTCGCGTATCACACATTTTATTGTTTGGCTGAGCTTACAGTCTGTGGACTTGATGCGTTGCATCACTGGCGCATACGAGGACGTAGTAAACGCCACTCCCAGCCCAAGCCTGCGCAGACGATTTTTACTGCTGCGCTGAATTTTCGGGTGGTAATCCTAAATTCGTAGGTCGTGCGAAATCCTAGCGAATGTGTCGGCGCATGTGGCTAGCTGTCGCATTTGTTGTTGTTGCCTCAAAACATGGCTCGTACCCACGAGTTTACCAACGTGACAGATCCGAGCGTTTTCTTCCTCTTCGCCGTTTCATGCTTTGGCTAGACCGCGTAATAAGCATCGTGCGAGGGAGAAGCAGGCCTGCTGCTGCTACTACTAACCTAACTTGGCCAAGCAATCCGGCTACTGCTCCGGGTTTGATACTAGGTTCTACGACCTCTCGAAAGCGCGAGTCCCAAGTACGCGCTTCGACTACCTCCGCTTGGCGCGCGCGCTGTCTGAACGAATGTCCGGCGAGTAAGCTGTAATTGAACGCTTCCGAGTCCACGAGCGAAGCCTTAGCGAACGGGAAACACGCGTTTCTCCTGCGAGCGAGCACGCAAGACGACGAAGGCAGCTGCAAGATGAAGAAGCAGCCGACGCTATCTTAGCGCAAGTGTGTGCGTATCTCCCGTCACATCGTTGCATTCGACTGAGGCCGGCGAAGCATCTCTCGAATCCTTGGAAACGAATTACGCTTCGGAGATTGCGTGAAAGGTAGTGGGCGCACGGCCAGATCTCGATGCGCTCAGTCTCCCGCTCTTTTGAAAAAGTTACTTTGCGTCCATTTCCCCGGGTGTTTAAGATAGATCCCCCGTCGATTTCGATCGCTGGCTGTATTTCGCGCGGGAAAACGAGGTGGGGGGGGGATCGTTAGGACTCGGCTACCGAGTTGGCACTGCGCGCGCACTCGATCGGGACAGCTGGTGCGATCGGCACGTCGTGTCTTTCTGGCGCTCTCTGGTCGCTCCTGGATAAAGCCGGAAAAGCGCGGACATGAACAATTTTTCTTTTGTCTCTTCGCTTGCAGTGATCATGTGTAATCGTTCATCGTGCTGGTGCCTCGTCATATTAGATAGCCCGTTCTGTGGGCGAGCCACTTGCAGGAATACTGACATATTTTCAAGTTGCGTAGAAACTTTACTGCTCCACGTTTCTCGTACGTAAAGTGATTACACGTGGCGCACAGGAACTTTGAGAAACGTGCACTTGATAGCTATTTAAACTAAATGTTGGTCTTGAAATTATGAACCGGGGGGTATCGTAACGTGACGACACAAAGCTATATATATTTATATTTTTATATATTTGCCCCCCTTCCCTTTCTTGTTCAGACGCGCCGAGCTAGGTCTGATTACTCCGAACATAAAATTCGGACGATAAATGACCGTGGCCGTCGCCACGAAGGCAGATCCGTGTGCGTGGTCCGTTCCCCTCTTTCGCGTTGGCGGAAGGCGGCCTGTGTGCGTCTACAAATCACACCCTCGAAAAGCTGGTCTTGTTGCGCGCTCAGGTGTGAATGTGCGATGACGGCTCGGCCGACGCCGCGCAGCTAACGTGGCTGTCTTTACGAAGGGAAGTCATAAAACACGGTCTCGGGCTTTCGTGGGCAAGGTGTCTTAACGGCTACCGAGGAGAGCCAACCCGGTCGCGGACGTTGTTGTTGCTTCGGCGTATCATTGCGCGTGCTCGCTCTATTGCTTCTGTAGTCCGTGGGATCGCGTGACGAAGACCTCGGGGAATGTAAAGCGCCTTCCTGTGTGCGCGCGTGACTGCTTGGCCGGGGTTGCTCCTGCCGTCGGCGTGGGAGGGGCGGCCGGGATGGACGATGGTGTTGCGGCCGCAATGTGCGCAGAGGTCGCCGATCATTTCTCTTTCTTTCCTTTCTTTTTTTTATCTTTTTTCTCAGCTCCTACGCAGATCCTCCGCTCGCGCTTTTGTCTAGGTGCTCATTTTTCAGCAGCGACGCGATCGCGTTGGCCCTCCTGCGTTCTGTCGCTGAGCGCGACGAGGTCGAGGGTTCGATTCGCGGCCACAGTGGCCGCGTTCCTATCTTAGGTGGAGTTGGGGCATAAAGGCTGTAAAGGAAGCCGCGCCTGGCTTCATTCTCGTGGCGCCCGTGCGTCGCCTGGGATGTCAAGGCCCACGATTTCGATCAAACGTCTCGGCAGCCGCATTCGGGGAAGTCTCGAATCCTGCAGCCGCGCGTTTTTTCCGACGCTAGTCGAGTTGTACTACCTGCCCATTTGTGTTTACGTCTAACCTGGCGAACAGCTCAGGCGACAGGGCAAGTGATACGGCCGTCCCGTCCTGCCCGTATCGCTTATCCCGTCGCCTACATATATATTAAAAAAAAAAAAAAAACATTCATGTCAAGTTGAGTGTATACCGAGTAAAATGACCATGTAACCATTGACATCCAGAATTATTTACTTGGCGATATCCGTTCCCTCCTATTGGATGAACTTTTTACTGCGTAAGCTGTTATGGGCTCATTCCAATAGCCGTTTCTGGTCGCGATGATGCCGCCGCCGCCCCCGAGCGTCCCCGGGCGTAACCGCTATCGCCGGAAATGCGAGAAAAAGTACCCGCTCTCCGCCGGGATCGAACCCAGGCCCGCTGCGTAGGAGCCGGATACTTTACCACTGAGCCACGCAAGCGCTTGCAGAAGAAAAATTCTCTCTATAGGCAGGCGCGCAGGCGCAGATGACCCGAGCCTCCGCCAGTATGGTGGCGCCATCTAGTTAACGTGCCTGGAACCGCCGCGTGCGACATGATGCGATTCAGACGCGATGCGACTCAGACGAGGCGCGCAATCAACGCTATCCCGATGTTAGATGTGCGCCACGTATTCTGAGTACCTCTTCGGTACACGTTATGGCGTCTCCTCGCAAGGTACGAATCGTAGAGCTGCGTGCGCGGCTACAACCAGGCATCATCGGGCTCAGCAGACAGCTGTGCAGACAGCCCCAGCTCGCCGTCGACGCCGGGCGGACAGTTCAGATCGTTCTCGTCATAATCGAGGCGAAGACACTTTGCCGCGAAGACCTTGTGCGTGGTGCCGAAATTGGAGCTACTCTTGCGCCGCTCAACCAGCTTACGCTGTGACTGTGCTGCGTGTGCCGCGCAGGCCTGTGACTTTTTTGACGGCGCTTGATAACAATGTAACGTGGTGGATGGATGGATGTAAAACTTTAATGAAAGTCCTGAGGTACGGGACTCAGCGCGCAGCGGGCCGCTCCCACGTTGGGACAGTCAGGCCATGCCCGATCGCCGCATCGCGGGCCCTCTGGACAGCCCATAGTTGCGCCCCGGCATCGGGGCTCTTGATATGTAGCGGAGAGCCACTTGTCCTCATTGACTTGTTCCGTGCCTCGCAACGAGGGGCAACGCCAGAGCATATGTTCTAGGCTAGGGAAGTCATTGCAGTGACTGCAAGAACTACTGGCATAAGTGTCGGGATAAAGCTTGCGTAATAAAGCCGGGCTGGGATACGAGCCTGTTTGCAGTAATTTGAGGGTCAATGCCTGCGCTCTATTTAACTTCTTGTGAGGAAGGGGAAAGTCTCTCCTGCCGAGATACAAGTGCTGCGTAATTTCGTTATATGTTGTCGGTTCATCTCTGATGTAACATGGTAAATTTTTTTTTCATTTTTGTATCACTTCTGATCATGTTCGTTGTTGTAGCATGTCCGCACCTTCCGAAGCGTACTTTTCTTACCCTGTGACCGCTTTTACCCTGTGTCCAAGTAGCCATTTCTGGGCTGCAGTAGTGCCTTGAAGTGAATAAATGTAGTTCGGCTCCCCTGGAGGCGGACGTCCGCCCGCAGCAGCCCATGCAGCAGCGGGCGTTGGCATGCTCGTTCCTTTGGGGGGGCCGGTCGTCGCTCCGCAATAGGGGTGCACGCAGCCGCGGCCGGACCTACGCCGCCGCGTTTCCTGTCCGCAGGTTCACGATTGCGCAAGTTGCGCCGGTGTTCCGAAAAAGCAGCGCAGAGTCCTTTCCGGAACTCCGCAGGTGCATGCGGGAGACGCATGTCGTATCCTCGTCGTACCCGAAGACGGCTCTACTATAATCGGTTCTTGTTACGAAAGCGGGAGAAAAAAAAAATGTTTTATACAGCGTTGTTATCTAGATGCTGAAAGCGAACGCCTTCAGTGCACAAAATGTGTTCGCTGTATCAGAAATTCGTAATATTTGGACTTTCTCTCAACTCTACCGATGCAGGACTCAACAAGGCGCGGAATACATGCTTTATTTCCACAAAAAAAAAAAAAATAATAATGATGACGCGCTCTGCAGTTACTGCCGGAAATGGGTGATTGAGCTTTGTTTAAGTTGTTTCCACCCGACAGTGAGTTTGTCAACTGTCGACGTGGTTGTAGGTAGAGCCCCAAGCAGGAAGCTTGAGCGAGCTATGAGTCAGGCGATGTCAAGACCGCTCGCCGTCCCTTTGCCTGCTCGTCGAGACACTGCCATGTTACGGTTCATTTCGTCCGTCGTAACCGAACTGAACGAGGTACATACATTATAAGCGGGCTGTTCTCATTGACCCCTTGCGAAAAATTTCGGTTCTTGCGAAAGTGTTCGTAGTAGCCGAAGATTTGCTCGAAATGGTATCGTTGTATGTGGGTACACGGTCTTTAGTGAGAAGGGGGTTGGGGTGACATAACCTCTTATTAGAAACCACCCGGTATACATTACTGACCACGTGTCAAGCGGGATATTTCGACCTACTGGGCGGCGTTTGATTACGGTTTTGAATCCCTAACGTGATTTATCGAACCACGTGCTTCACTAACGGTCCGGCGATGTGTGATATTGCTAATTTTACAAGAAAAAAAAATCGCTTAACCTTGCACTCGGCCGCGCAACGCTTGAAACAGCGAAGTTGGGCGATCGTATACCCCAACATTTTCCGGAAGTGCGCGCGAACTTTTCATCTTATTACTCATGATGATAATTTCTTTTCGCGCGTTTCGGACTTACGGCCGTCACTGCGCATTGCATAGCGCAGCTTACAACACCGACGCCGCGTTGCAATGCCGACAACGCGTTCCAGCAGACCCGCTCCGTGAATGCGTCTCTCTATCTCTCGCTCTCATTTTCTCTCTCCCGAGCTTGGCGTGCAAAACCTCTTCTTCGCCTCGCAGAGCATTGGCACGAGCGCGTGCGAACGCAAGCATATGGTTCGCTTAAATGCATGTTCTGCAAGCGTGGCGTAGCTTAGTGGTTACGATGCTCGCCTTGGGACCGCGGGTTCGAATCCCGCCTCCGCAAGAAAGTTTATTTCAATGCTGATGATGATAGTTTGTTGATACGAACCACAAATTACGGCTGTCGTAACAGCGAAGCTGTTAATACGCGTTTACTTTTGTTCATTGCGTGGCGTTGGCCGTTTTCCCGTGTGTGTTCCAAGCCGTTTCTACATCCTGCATGCTGAAAACTTCTTGACGAAGTTGCCGCCGGTTTTCTCTTCTTTCTGTTTGGCTACTACATTACAATACGAGCACTGTTGTATCGGAACATGCCTGTGTGGTGCAGAGGTGAACCTTCGGGCAAAACTTGAAGCAGAAAGCCTTAAAAAGACCTAAATTCTGAGGTCAGCTGACCTCAGAATTCTTTTACGTTGTTGTCTTTTTACTTATTATTATTATATTTTATTTCTTTAGTATTTGTAAATGCTGTGTTGGAGATACCTGTCTGCTACAGTCTTTTCGTTTGATGACCTCAACTTATATGCATTGTCATTTCCCCCGCAGCGTAATGCCATAATATCGCGCTGTGGGTATACGTGACCAAATTGATACACTATAGCTACCACCTGTTCCAGGGCAACGCTAACACTGCGCCCACGCGGATTACTTTTCTCTCCTCTTCGCTTCGTTCGATCGCGGTCATAATTATGCTCGGCAGCGTTTACCGGCGCTTGCACTCGCGTGTTGTCGGCCTTGGGCGTTTTCGATTACCGTGTGTAATCGCACTTCGTCATTCGAAGCGAGACTCGCTCGCTGAGCGCCTGAAACACCGCTTCACCGCCGGTGTGGAAAGCGAGAGTCCGGGGGCCGTCATAGAAATCCATCGAACATCAAGATTACATTCTTTATGACGTTAAAAATAATTAAACATTAAAGAGATACTAAAGGAAAATATTAAGGCGAGTTGCGTCGATAGATAATTCGTCTAGAAGTCCGTAATCGTTTTCTGTGTACTATAATATGAGACTTAGTTGCGTCGAAAATTTCCGCCGAAGGTCCCGCTTCTGCTCTTCGATATGAACTGCCCACGCCTGAACGGGTGAGTTGACGTACGTATAGCACCACCCACGTGACCCACCTATCTGCCGCTTTGAAGCGAGTGTTTAGTCTTAATAGTGGCAAAAATACCTTGTCAGGGTGGTGAAACTTCAAAAGCTAATTAAATGTCCGTGAATGTATCGCCCGAAATGCTACGAACCCTGTCATAAAGTGAGACTCGTTTGTTGCAAGGCATAGCTGTGCAGGTATAGTACAGGTTTACTAACGGAATCCATCGTCTCGCTCGTTCTCTGAGCTTCTTATACGCTGTCGGCATCAAGTCTTCGACTACCGCGGGCTACGGCAAGTGCTCCTCGTACGTGCGCAAACGCTCCCGTTTTATTTTATTTTTCACTCGCGAACGCCCGGTCCCGTCACCGCGGCGGGCTCGGCCTTGGCCTCTCTCTCTCCCTCCCGCCTTTGCTTCCCTCTCTCTCCACGTACTACGTGCGAGTTTCATTCATCCCGAGCCGCCCTGGGAGACGTTCGGAACCGGCGCATTCAGGCTGCGTCCTTCACCGCCGCGATTCATATTTTTTCTTTATTATTACTATTTGTCGTCGTATCTTTCCTCCCTCCCTGCCTCGCTAGAAACGTGTACCGGAGCACGGAGAGAGGGGGGGTTACATAGCAGTCGATTTCCTGCCCGTATCGTGTGTGATCATTGCGACCTGCTTTGATCTCTCTCTTTTTTACTTTCCCCTACGGCGTTGTTCGCGTACGGGCGCGCAGGTACCACTGTGCTTTCGTCGGCCTACGTGTGTATACCTTGGCGGCTCCGCTTCGAGGCGGAAACGAGGCTGGGCGAGTGCAGCTCGTTATTTTTTTATTAAGATTTTTTTCGCGCTCCTCCTCCTCATCCCTTCCTCCTCGCTCCTTGCTTTGCTGCGCGCTGTAGTGTGCGCGACGCCGGCGCTTCTGGTTAGAGAGCCGCCCCTGGCGTGCCTGCCGTGCCCGCCTCGGGCTCAACCCGGCTGCAGCCGCTACCGCTAGCGGCAACGCCAGCCAGCAAGCTGTGGCGAAGCCGGGCGTGCGTGACCCCCCCGCCGGCGCCGCCGTTCCTCGCGTGTCGGTCGGTCGCCGCATTTCTGGGCAACCCACGCCGCGGCTTACGCCGGGCACACCCCCTCTCTCTCCTCACCTTGTCGCCGTGCGGTAGCCGCACCTATCGCGTCCACTCGTTGTTTTCCTTTTTCTAGTGCGCTTTCTTCTTATTCATCCGGCAACTCGTTCGACCTCGGTCATCAATCTCGCTGCGGCCAAAAAAAGACGCGCTCTCTGTTTCCGGCGAAGATGACGGGGAGTCGGTAGCCGCGCGAGCGCTCGACGGAGGAGGCTCCGCTGTGTGTGTGTGTGCTTTCGAGCGTAGTTAAGCCACGCGTCCGTGTCTCGGTCCGTCTTGGCGCGCCCGACCTTGTGACTGGTGTTTTTTGCTGCCGCCGAGTCGGCTTCTGGGTTGATGACGACTTCTGAGGATGCCGAGGTTGACGCCAGTTGTCGATGGTAACCTGTTTTAGATGGGGCTCAGACAGCAGAGATAGCCTCGTTGGAAAAAGTGTGCGTTTAATCTCTAGTAGCCGGGATTTAAAGAGTGGACCGAGTTTCAGTCAATACCGAGCTAGCGCATATCGCAGTTCGACTGGCGTCCGTTGCTCGAAATGGAACCCAATCGACGCCGCATTTACTGCTTGAAAAGACTGTGCTACTTCAAAGTGTCGGACCTTAGCTGATTCCATTTGCATTCCCTGTTATACATCTGGGCGCTTGATTCATTGCCGATTTTTTTTGCTTGCTTTGTCAATCTACTGACGGCTGCGTGTTGCTTCCGAAGAAGGCATGTACGCCGTCTCTGCGACGGCATGCCTCGAAGTATTGGCCAACAGCATGACGCTTGCCTCTTGGTCGAGGGCAGAATTCGCGAACTATAGGCTCCCTTCAATGGTCAGGCGGCGCAGCGATCGGCTCAGCCATCAGCGCCGCCGTGTCAGTTCCGCGAAACACCGAGGCGGCCACTTCTACGAAGGCATGCTTCTGCGGCGCTCGTTTGAAACAAGTCGGGCGTTCAAAACTGTGGTTTTTAAGGCAATTGATAACATTGAGGTTCATTTTCGACCACCGACACTCGAGAAAGGACGTCAACTTTACGACAACAACCATATATATCGTGTCAAAAAAGTAAACCGGACGGACATCGCAGCAAAGTTCTTGTCACACCAAATAAAGCACGTTCACGACGTCGAACTCAAAGTAAGTTAACAAATAAATAATTTATTCCGCTTAAGTGGGCAAATACGGCCGTAAACGTTTTTCAACTATCATTTGTAGCTTCAGTATACTTCGAGTGTGCCTTGTTCATCACATTTGTCGAGGTTTTGGGGAGTTGGAAGGTCACTTGAATGATTATGGAGCTTTTTTCTCCGTTGACAAAGTACCTCGAACATAGTCTGGTGTTGTCATTCGCGCTCCAGTGTGAGAGGTCATCACTGCTGAAACATAACAGAGAGCAATCAGCTGACACTCAACACCAAGACTGAATAAATGTGTGCTAGCGTGCGCGAGAGAAGTGCTAATTTGCGAATACTCGATGTGTGCTGCGGTGCACTCCAGCCTTAGTTCTGTTCTAAACGCGAGAGAGCATCGGCATGAATGAGCCCGTTTTCAGCAGTCGCGTCTTGATCCAGGCGCAGAAAGGAGCTGCACGTTAACTTATTAATGCACAAGAACTACAGTGCGTACAAAGGCCCAACGCGGAGTGCTTACGAAGCTAGATTTGACACATAACAACGACTGCGCATTTGTTTCGGAGCGAGAATAGCTCAACAATTATCCAAACCAATTTACAAGAGCGGGAATCAGATCACGCGTGTTTATGCAGTTGTCGCTTTATTGTGCGTTTTCACGGATGCTGCCTTGTGTTTATTTTTTCTTTTTATCCTTTTTTTAAGTTTGCGTTTGCGTCTGCGTCTTAGTTCATCAGAAATTCGCAAGAGCGACTCTTGACGGGCCGAACCGCGACGATCCACCTTCAGCCGCCGGGTTTCTCCCCACAGTCTTGAAGGGAAGCGGCACAATTTGATGCCGACATCCCCTTCACGGTTGTCAAAATACCTAAAACAGCAGTATATGCGCATGTTCTTTTTGTTCACACTTCTTACGGAGGAGCTGCCGAGTGGTCGCGGTGAATCCATTGAAAAATTGGAAAAGGAAGCTTTTAGGCGCGCCTGAGCGCAGTACGGACCAAGGTGAAATGGCAGTGAGGGCCTACTCGCGGGTGCTCACCGCCGCTGCTAGGTGGCGCGACATGTACAGCCAAACTGCATTGGAGGGTGCCTATACACACGGCCGTCTTGCTAGGTAAATGTATAACACGGCAGGAAGTCTTTCGCCGATACGTGCAGCTGACATGTGCAGCTACTACGCGACAAATGCATTCTACGGTATATGAGTGTTTATTTCTAAAATATTGTTTCTCGTTAGTGTTTTTTTTTTAAGAAGTTAGTAAAAGTGTAACAAGAGTATTCGGCAGGTAGACTTCACGAATTTTGACGGTTAAAACAAGCTGGCGCGTTGAAAACCGACCTAGCGCGAACCACATGATCGTCAAAGTCTTCTTCCACACTGGCTGGCGCAGAGCTGGTGCCGATGTGCTCCGGTACAAAAGTAATATTGATTTATGAACTAATCTCTTCTCTTGGTGAATGTGGTCACGTTTTGGCAAAGTGCCTTTACTTGATCGCCTATGCGGCTAATTAATCGTGTTACCTTTATCGAGCTCTTTGAATCCGCATGTTGTATTGTTTGATCTGCTTGCGGCGGCACCCAAGCACCGGGTGTGTTGAGGGCTGCCTCTTCATCAGTGCTCACTCATCGTAGCAAGGACGCCGGAAAGGTGAACGAGTCAGGCAGCGCATCTATAAAGAAGAAAAAAAAAACAGCAATAATAGTAAAAAAAAAAAGACCCCGCTAATTTCTCAGTGACACGCGCGGCCTCCAGCGCGCGTGCGCGCACACACACACGTGCCCCTAACTGCACTTGCCTAGGCAAAGGGCTGCCGACGGGGCGGGACGAATTCGCGCGTCGTTTTGACGTCGTTCGGGAGACGACCGTTCAGCAGTAATGCCTGGCGGCCTCTTGTTCGTGTGGCTGCGAGAAGAAGGGAGCTGCCAGCGCGGCGCCTCCGCCTCCGTCCGTCCGGAGGAGACACACCGGAAGACCTTGACGGCGCGCGTCGATGCCCACACACGTTCGCGCTTTCTTTGTACGCGCGGCTTCTTCGCCTCTGGTTTCATCCGCTCGCGCGCCGGTGGCAGCGGTTGACGCGTCTCGTTGGCGGCGGAGGGCCGGCCATTACGGAGGAGCTGGCCTCCGTGTTTTGCGCCGCCGACTTCTTCACCTCCTTCCCCCCCCCCCTTTGTGTGCGGTCCGCGCGCGAAGAGCGGTGTCGGTGCCGACAAGCCAAAGGCGTACTACCGCAACGGGGACCGCACCAGCCCTGCGCAGCTAGGACAATCTGAGGAGTGTGGCGTCGTTTGGATCTCTCGGTTGTGAAAAAAATAAGTATAGATGAACGTTCGGGGGGGCGTCACAGGCGAGCCGAGACCGCCGTAGCGAATGGGCTGTTTTTTCGCTGACCTTCCGAAGGTGTGTGACCGCTTGAACGAAAGACTTCAGTGTCGAAGTAGTAAGTCAGTGGTGCGACAGGGCGTGCGAGTTTTAAAGCGATGCGGCATGGTTTGACGGCGCCCGTCTCTGGGACGAAAAAAAAAAAAAAAACTTGGCGACTAGCATACCTGTGTCTGCGCTGGTTTCTAAGCTATCCCTCATTCTATATTTTTTTCTCTCGCGCTACGCCGCACACGAGGTGACCTTCGGCGAAGGTGGCGCCGTCTGTGGCTTTGTGTGGACAGGTATTCGCTTTCAACTGCACCGGACATTTTGTGCCAGCCGGCGACGTGCTGTTTCTAGCGCCGAATCATTCCCATAGATTATGGGTGTTCTCGGGTGGCTGACTCTAAAGGACACGACTCTGAACTGACCGAGGTCAAAGGTGACCGGTCTGTCGCTTGTCGCGTTCTTTCCTGGCTTATTGAGCCTGCTTTCGCGGTTAATAGCGGTCGTTGTGGTATCGCAGGGGGCGTAATTTGCTTGTACAGCTAGCTATATAGTATTTAACGTTCTTCTTTAGTTTGCCCCCATTCGAGTCGGGAGTGAAATTGCTTCGTTCTTCTTGTCCCTTATCTCTCTCTCTCTCTGCTCAATTCGCGCGGCCCACGGTTGGTGCCATTGACACTGTTGTTTTTTTCCGCTCGCGGCTCGATTTACGCACGCGCGTCATACGCGTAATCCGAGTTGTCCTATTTGCCGCAGGCGCTCGCGCGAGGTAAGCGAGCCAGCTATCTCTCATTCTCCGTAATCCGTGTATTTGTGTATGGAACGCGTATTTTGTAGCGCGTAACGTACTCACTCTGTGCGTATTCGTCGGCGTTATTTCGCTTCGTCAAATCTGTATGTTATCGCCGCCACATATGACGGCGCGCGGCTCATTTCACATCGCGCCCGCCGCGTGTGGGCGGCGGCAAAGCGTCACAGCCCGCGCTCTCGTCTGTCGCGCGCAATGTTCTTATTGTTAATTGGCCGCCGGCGTTCTTTAGCGTATACGCGCGCTATACCGTAGCGCCGGCCCCGCTGTGTATATATACCAGCCCGGTGATCGGTATCAGCGGTTCACCAGCACGCGCCCGTCAGCGCGCTCTGCATGCGACGGCTCACGTACGGCGAGGGCACGTATATATATAATACACTATATGGAGTCTGCGCAGATCAGGGTTGTATTATTCCAGGGAAAACTCGCGCCTCGATATCGCCCCCCTCTCTTTCTCTCTCTCCATTCAGTGTCTCGGGAATTTTCAGGCTCGTTCCGCCGGCTTCACGCGTAGGTGTGCGTTATGCGCGTATCTCGCGGCCCCGCTAGCTCGTTCGTTGCCACTACTCTACCAACTCTGGCGCGCTTCGCGTTGTACGATATATATATATATATATATATATATATATATATATATATATATATAATATATATACTTCCGAGTACTGCGCCTGCGCAGAGAGCTTGGTTCGGAGTGAAGCCGTCTGTGACCTTGGAAGCAGCGCTTGGCGCACCTATAATATACACGCACGGTCGTGCTCGTAGTATAGCGAGTCGTTCTGAAACCCCTGGCGTATCGTATCCTAGCTGAGTTTGCCCGCAGCGCGCGCGAACGCTGCGACGGTGGCAGTTGGAGCAACCACTTCTCCCCTCTCTCAGTTCGATTCGGTTCTCCTAATCCGTGTCACCATTGAGTTATCTCACGACGTGTCTACCGAAGTGCGCGAAAAAGCCCCGACTCCCCCGTCGCCGCGCGTGGCGAATTTTGCATGGGACTCGCTGTGAAAACGTCGTTCCAACGAACTTATCTGCTGAATTGTGCTTGAACGTTTCGTTTCCCGTTGACGAAGGGGTTCTACCGTCCGAGTGATTCAGAAAGCGTGTGCTGTGCGGGCTTCGTTAAAAAAAGAAACTGTTAATTTGGAACCTTGCAGCCCGAGCATGCAGTGTCGGAACGGATTTCTACATGCAGCGTGTATTCATTACAAGCGGCCGGGTCCGGCTGCAAACTGTGCCCGTACTATTTTATTTATTTCTTTATCGCTGCCGTTGTCCGTGAACTTTACCGGTCGACGGTGTGTCGACCACGCGGCATGGTGCGAATGCAACCGCACGGTCCCGGGCCAGCTCGAGATTTTACGTGCAGTCGTGCATGGATTCATATGTGTGTTCGCTCATTCTGACACGACCTGAGAATGTCGTCAAATTGAACCTTAATGGCAGTACCGTCTTAGTTGTGTTAAACCTGAAAGCCTGAATGCCGTGTTATATCTCACTTTGTATGAAACGCTGTCGAAACGGCGTCGTTAAAACGGTGTTCAGTGAAATGCGCAGAACCAGTCTGTGTCTGTGCTGCGGCGCACGATAAGCTTGCCTACCTTACGGTCGCATGTGGTGTGGTAGCTTGTTGCTGCAGAGATCGGTCGGTGCATGATCCATAAGCATGGCACCGTCTGGTGTCTCTTATATAACGTGACGGCATGCGATGGTTCGTTTTGGTTGACTCGTGGGGTTTAACGACACAAGGCAACACTGAAGATTACAAGAGAAGCCCGTAGTGGAGGGTGTCGTTTTTTTTTTTTTTGAACAACTGACGTAAATTTAAGCGCACGGCCATTTTCGCTATTCCGCCCCGACTGGGAATCGAACCGCGGACCTTCGTGCTGAGCAGCAGAACCCCATATAGCCACTGTACCACCCCGGCGGGTGACGACAAAATGGAATGTGTTCCTCTGTGGCCTCAGAGATCGCACGTGCGCAGCTGCGATCTCGGAGGCAAGCGTTCTTCGCGACGCTTTCGTCGTCTTTCTATCGCCCTGCGGGCCCCGTTCGCGCCACACCTCACGTGATGCAGTTACTTGACTGGTGATCGCGCAATAAGGCGAATGTGCGTACGCTGACCATGCAACCGCGCATGCTCAGTCTTCACGCCAAATACGATGCCATCGGTAACTGATTGCGCAGGTACACACGAGGCATTCTGCGTGAGCGTTCGTCTTCCTCCCACCTCTCCCCCTCTCTCTTTCTCTCTTCATCTTGTATTGCGCAGTTCTCATCGACGTTGGGCTCACTCCACTGCCTCATTATTCGTGTGGTGCGGCATCGTCGTCTCCGAATATTCTTGTTTATTTACTTTCTTTCATTTCCTCCCCGAGTGTCGGCACCGCCCAACTTCCGGCCCCGCGCTCACGTCGAAATTACCACGTAGTGTACGTATACACAAAAAGAGAGGAAAAAAAAAAAAAACACGGGGCGTCGCGGATCTTTTCTTATACGCAGTGCCCTCTGCATCTCCATGCCCCCCTCCCACAATCTTCCCCCTCTGTGTAAATAATAAAGAAGTTTGGTCAGAAGGAAGAAACATCGTGAGCCTGGAGAACAAAAATAAATAAAGTATGCGAGATGCGGAGAAGCGTAGAGGAGGATCCCTTTGCCGCGCGTTTCAAGGTTCCGCCATTATTCGAATTGGTGGCGTGTGTGTCTGTCTCTATATTCCCGCGTTTTAGATCATTTATTTACCCGCAACGCGAGAAGAAAGAGGTGTGTATGGAAGGGGGAGGGAATTGCTCACGACTCCATCGTTTCCTCTCGAGCAGCTTCTTTCCCACTTCCCGGTGTTTATTTTCCCTCGGCGCCCTTTAACAAAGTAATAACAAATGAAAAAAAAAAAAATCTGTAAGTTCTCGCGGTTTCTTCTCGTCGCAGGATTGAGACTCTCCCCCGCCTCCTCCCCCCTTCTTTCGTTTTCTATTCGCCGACCGTGCCGCAGTTTTCGGCCAACGCTTATGCGAGAGGGGAAGATTCAGCGGGGCGTTGATTCTCCCGCATTTTCCATCGTTATTATTTCCCGAGGCCTCGACACTCGCCTTCTCGCAATTTCTTACTTTTTTTTTCTTTCTTTCTTACTTGCGTAGTCTCGCCCGCGAAAGATTGTAGGTCCTCGTTTTTCTGAGCCGTTGGTTGTTTCCTTCCTTTGCCTTTCGTGACATTTGACTTGGCTTTTCTAATCTCAAGACTCGGTAGAACGTTCCGCCTATTTAAGTGTCACCGAAGAACAACGCCAAGGCGGATCAGTCGGTGTTTGAAGTTAAACCGAAGGTCGGTGGGCCGATTGGCGTTGGGTACCCACAGTGTAACCACGAATGTGAGGCAGTGCAGGGGGGGACATAAGTTCGGCATCTTTTAATGCCGGAGAAACGCACAAGAAAGCTTTTAAGCATTTACGGAACACCCGGGAAGATGGACTTAAAAAGGAAAGGGGCGGCTAGAGTGCGCAAATATCCGCACATCAAACGCGTGGACACGGAATGGAGGAAAAGGTCACGAAAGTCGGCAGTCCAAGTATGAGGTTATTGGAAGTGCAAGTAGACAAACCGGAGTCATCAAAAAGAAAGTGAGAGAAACAGAGACGGTAAACTTGGTTCAATGAATGGGAGATGGGGGAAGGGATTGTCACAGACATAGGCAACTTTACGATATAACGCAGCGACAGACAGGATGCTGGGTTGCACAGTACCACCTAAGTATTTCGCACAGGCTAGGTGACCATTTGTCGCGGCTCCTTATTCACGGGGGATGTCATTAGCGATGCTCGTAGTCATCCTCCGTCCACGTTTGTGGCGTTCCGGTATTTCGTAAAGTGTAATACCTGTAGGGACAGCCGATGGAGATGCTGCCTTTAATGAGGAGTCGCAGATACTTTCCTGGCGAAGGCCTTAGTATTGCTTTAGGTTGTGACGGATATGATATAAACCGCGATCGTACAAAGAGGAAAACGGCGGCACATACAACCACCAGACAGGCGCATTCGTTTGACAACTTAGCCTTGGGGAGAAGCCGGCGACATGTTGTACTAGTTGCCAGCATTTCCGATCTATAATTATCAAGCAATCACACGTTCGACCTGTTCGTAAAGTCTCGGTAAAGGCACGTAGTTCTCAAACAAGCTAGAAGCGTCCTCGCCCCGCCCAGTGCGAAAACGGTGTTTCTCCTCGGGCGAAGAAATTCAAATACTGATACTTTGACCCTTATTTTCTCACCGAATAGTCAACCTATTATCTTGAAATGACCGCCTGCAGGGTTCTGAAACAATGCTATATCAGTCTAAATTGATTTAAGTATTTACTTTAGTGGCCCTTGAAAGTCACGGCTATAGCGAAAAGAGGACGGACGGTTTAGTTTGCGCCCTGTCATCCATCTCTCTTTCTCTCTCTCTCGGCCGTCTCCACTTCCACTAGCACGAGTCTCTGGCCTAGAGGACTAGTCCAATTTTTCGCTCCTTGGAGGCGCTGCTTTGGCGACTGAAATATATATATTTTTTTCGTCACTCTGGGCGCTACAGCGTATCAGCGCGGCGGCCCAAGCTGCTGCGGGCCAGTGCAACTGGTTCCTTTGCAACGCGTGCTTGTAGGCGTGGGTTGAACGCGTAATTAATGCCGGTCCGCTGAGAGAGAGAAAGTTGGCTGCGTGAAATCGTCCGGGGCAACGCTTCGAAGGGAGCGTGGGAGTGCGGCGGAAAGTTACTTTTGCGGAAGACCTCGTAAGCGGTACTGCCTGTTCTTCTTCCTCGAGCGATCTGCGTATGGGCGTGCTTTGGTGGAACGCGATGATGATGATGACTCGATATGAATCTGCCGGAACGAGGACGCCTCGGTGAAGCTCAAAGGAGGCGTTCCCGCTGTGAAAAAACGCGCGTTCTCTTGCCTGCCGGGGGCGCCCTGACAAATGTTCTCTCCCGACGCAGCGGAGGCGCTCAAATAACGGGACGCGCGGCGGCTCGGTGCTCATGACGAAACGGTTTTTTCGTTGGCGCTTTGTCTCGTGTTGGGTGTCTTTTGAAAATTCTAGACCGGACCCGCCTTGCACTGAAGCTACGAGTCCCGTCGTGCAGTTAGAAAACGAAAACCGCAATGTGAGTGCTCATCAATTGCCCGCCTGAAATCGCCCTCCGCGCGACTGCATGCGTGGGTCCCGAGCTGCATGTACGTGAACCCGAGTCGGGCAGGAAACCGATCGCGGTGTTCCCGTAGGCTGGTCGGGCCGAGCGTGCGCCGAAGCGAATTCAGTCAAACCGCCTGCGAGATGTGGGTTGACCCGTTCGACCCGCTTGCACGTGAGCGCGTTCGTTTGGTGGGTGGGGTTGGGTCAACTCCACTTCCGACGTCGAGTCAGAAGTCGAGCTGACCCAACCGGAAATCCTCTCGCGTCGAATTCGTGTAAACGAAGCTGCGGAAGGGTTAGTGGCGCGCAGTTGAGCCCTCCGCGGTTCTCTGGGGCACGCAAACAGCTTTCGTTACCGATTGGTCGACGCCAGTTCTAACCTTCGCTTGTACTGCTCGGAATTGGTTACACGGCAGTACGTCTTCCGTGGTGACCACGCGCGTGGCGCGCGCGATGGTGTTCGTTTCTGAAAGGCGCCGTGGCACTCGCAGGTTTGGTGTTTTGGCGACGTTGCGTAAGTGGCGGTTTCTGCGCGTGGTCATTCGCGTAAAGCGCATACGTAAACACGAGACTCGTGGACCAAGCCTTGCTTGCTGTCTTTGTCACGTTCTCTGACGTGGTTCGTTAACAAGCGGTGAGAGAACAAAAGTATGCCAACGGTGTGTTTTAAGTGTTGCGAATTGACGGAGAGGTCACGTCACAAGCCGCAGATGTGCGTCCTTACGGCTATATCCTCCTAAGATCCCTTGTACAATACATTGCACATTGCCTTCAACTTTGTTTTTCGCAATTCACTCGAAAGCGATTACGCGAAATATTCATTCTGGGTATGAAGTACGGTGCATTTGTAACTACAAGAAGTGGTTTACTCATATTCCTTTAATCCGCTTTCGATAAATTTGACACTAACTTGATCTAGACCTCTGTGTTGTCCCAGACGGCCGGAAGCAACATTGAAGTATGTTTCGAAATAACTGAGATTGCGTGAAAATACCGGACGCGGCAGCAACATGGCAATGTACTAGACATAGTCACATTTCACATCTGCGTTTAAGCAATGAGATGCTGTTTTTACTGTAGCAAACATGAGGAAATGATGGAGATAGTTTTTTTCACGTTCATGGAGACGCAGATTTTGGCCATCTAACCGCGGTATATAAATTTTAAAAATGGTTTTTCAAGTTGGTAACATAACAGCAGGCAATAAAAGTCACCTGGAAGAGCGATTGTGTTCCATAGATTGTGTTCGGGTCTCAGGAGGATATTAGCGATGCGGTGACAGAACATTGTGTCAGGAAGAGAAAGGCAGCGAGGTTGACCACTCGAGAGTTTTCCGGTTTGCTACTTGCACGAGGGTTACAACGAGAGCCAGGAAGGCGTTTTCATTTCATTCGATCGCACAGGCCGGTGGATCGCCTCAAATCATAGTACTAATATGTGTTCGGTATTCGGCTGTAACGATGACTCCCGTGGATATTGCGAACATTGTCAGGTTTATAGCGTACAGTTCGTTGAATTCCGCAGAAAATACGGACCATGACGGACCACGATCGAATCCATCCCGGTAGAGTGAACTCGGGTGCGTACCCTAGCTGTAGGGCCTGCGTTACGTAGACGCATCTTCGTTAGGCAGGGGCGTACTGTAGGAGCGATGATCCACGATACACGTGGCGCCGGCCACTGATAGCCTTCTCCCCCCTCCTTCTCCCTCGCGATCCTGGAACAGGTGGCCCGGCTCGCCCTGTCCCCCCCCCCCCCCCCCCCTTCCCCTCTCGCGTGGTTTCGTGTCATTGTTGGGGTCGCCGCGCGTGTGTGCCAGGGATTGGAGGAGTGCGCGGGGCGTCGCGTAATCGGACGGCCACCGCGGATCCATCCGGCAATTTCCGCGCGCGCACTTCCTCGTTCGTTTCCTCCCCCACACCCCGCGCGCTCTCTCGGTTCACTTTTGGGGGAACAGTGGCGGGCTGCTGCTGCTCTTTGCTGGCGGCACTATTGTGTCCTCGGGCTCCCCTCGTCGCTGCTCCACTTCGTCCCTTGTTTTCTGATCCCCTCTTTCTATCGCAACGACCCCCCCTCCACTCCACCTTGGGCGGCGGCAGTCACCCGCCCTCGCTTTATTTAATTCCGCGCAGTTTTTGGACCCCGAAACGCGTCGTCCTCCCCGCGTGCGCTGCCGCGCCGGCGGCGGTATAAATAGCGGGGAAGCCTCGCTCTTTTCATATTGAGCCTCGTTCGTCGCGCGAGGGGAGGTGGAGGGAGCTATTCCTCTCTCTCCCTAATTTCCATGAGCGTTCTGCTCGTCTAGACGAAGCCTTGCCTCCCCCATCGCCGCCGCTTCTGGGTGCGTGCTAGCGGGCTCGGCCCCGCCGTGATTCGATATTTTTCAATGAGAAAGCGTGATTTCGTGGGCGTAGTATAGAATAAAACCGGCATGGAGGGAGGGGCGCGTATAAGCACCACCGCACCGTGCACACACACTCGGCGCTGCTTCCCTTCCTCTCCCGTTATACGCGCCCGAGTGCGAGCTCGCTTGCAGGGATTGACCTCGCGGCTAGTGAAGAGCTCTCGCGCGAGCTCGGGGATTTCGGTTCGCTCGCTTTTTCGCTGGTTCCCCGGGGCTCGCACTTTTCAGCGGTGTGTGTAGAGAAGGGGGGGGGGGGGGGTCTCGCAGTTCATGATGGCCTTCTTTTCTTTCGGCCCGTAAGCACTAGAGCGCCGAGCCGGCCCGGTTTTGGGCCCCGTGTTCGTTGGAGCGGCGAGAAGCTCTCTCTCTCTCTCTCTGCTCGGTGCGCCGCCGGTTTTTCTTTTTAGTTCGTTCTTTTTGTTATTTTTTCGTCAGGCGTTCGTTGTGATCTCTCTCTGCGGGGGCGCCGCTTATACGCGCGCGCGCTTTTTGATGTCTCGGCGTGCGGTGCGTGTCTGCGGCTCGCCGGTTTTTCTTTCCGGGGAGCTGCGCAGAATGGCCCTCGTTATTCCGGCCCCCTTGTCTGCTCCCCTTTCTCCCGCACCTAGATGTGTTCTGACTGCGTGAACCGTGCTTCAGCCTCCCCCCCCCCCCTCTTGTCTTTCGCCTCGGCGTCATTCGCTTCGCGGTGTGTTTTAGTGCGAGGGGGACCGCCGGTTGCGTACGCGCGCTCACCGACGCGTAGTTAAGGCCGGTGCGTATATGCAGGGTCCCTGTGTATGAAAAGAGAGAGAGAGCGCAAAGAGAGACCTCCACGTCGGCTTTCGATTTTGTTGTGTTCTGAGGCCCCTTCCACGCGCTTCTTTAATATAGACATCTATGGATGGCATCGCTGAATGGCCCTGCGGTGCGTAATGCGTCTGCGCGGCCCCGAACCAGCGCGTCGTCGTACCTCCTCTCCTCCCCAACCGGCACACCGCCACCGCGTTCGAACGTGTACACACTGTGGTGGTTTTCGCCCGTTGTGCACTCGCCCTGTTACGGCGAGTGTGTCCCCTCCTCCATTTGCCCATTCGAGTTATTGTTTCTTACACTGCTCAACGAGTCCCGCCACTCAGCGTTATTCTGGTGCAGAGAACTCGTGTCGTTCTTCCAGCTTTCGTCTCCGCCGTTTGGGTCCTCCGCTGCACTCGGGAGGTGACGTCACCTTTGTAAGTCATCTCCTCCGCGGATGTTGGATCGGTGAACTTGCGCAAGCATAAGGTGATCGACTGACGCATGCGTTTCGACTGGTTTGGACTCTGCTTTCCGCGTTCGCTCGCAGCATTTGAAAAAAATTCTGACTTTTCGATCGCGTTTCGCGTCTGGCGCCACAGTTCGCGCATTCAGGAGGTGACGCGCATCAGTGGTTAGCTGGAAAAAAAAAAGTAAAAAGAAGCAAATGGAATCCACCTGCGCAGTCCCGAGGTAGCTGGTGTGCTGAACCATAATCTGCGCCGCTGTGGCGCCGCGTCTGTTGCCGGCCTCGGAACGAGGAGAAAGAAATGAAAAAAAAAAAAAAATTAGCTGGTAAAGCAAAATACAAAGAGGTTGACGACGGTCGAGCGCAAGCGGCTTGTTGAACCGGAGCACGCGGCTCTTCGCTCGGCGACGCAGGTGCGTTTTAGGAGGAAAGTGGAAGTCCCCCCTACGGGCGCCAGTCCCGATAGTGTGACGTATACAAGTGCACTTTTGTATGCCTGTTTTCTACGCGTATTTCAAGACTCCTAGCAAAATAGAAAAAAGAAAGAAGCTCGTGTCACGAATTATCACCGCCGTACTTTTATCGTCGTTATTTTCGTTCTTTATATATATATATATATATATATATATATATATATATATATATATATATATTTGCTTTAGAATCAAACATTGAGCGATAGCAGTGGCAAGTGCGTTTTACCGCACTCCTGGGGGCCAAATTCCCGAAGCTTTTCGTTAAGTGTGCGAGGTGTTCCAGAAATGTGGTGTCTCAAATGCCAGGCATGAATGGCACCGCAGATGAGATGCCACGGGCTTTTGATAGTGGTAAGGAAGCTGCAGGCAGCGATGATGAATGATATGATTGGTTCCACGTGGTAGGGGTTGGAATAATCTTTGTATTTCTTCAAAGTGAAAATAGTGTGTCATTACGCTCTCTCTCTCTCTTACAATGAAAATCTGGTAAGTCAACATAGTCAACGCCACTGCATTGTTTTTTTTTTTTTATACCAGACCGTGAAAATCATGCGCGCGTTTAATGAACGGCGCAATTAGATTCGCGTTAAAGCCTTGTGGACTTTATATACCGCGAAACGCTTGAGCGCTTGCTATTAAAATGCCCAACATTCAACAGTTGTCGCTCTGTGCAGCTGAGCATGTTCCAGCGACTTATTAATCTCGCACGAACTGCGCTCTGTGATTTCTTGGTTCCGACAGGTCGTACTTAAGAACTCGGTACGAGGCTCACAAGGCACTTATTCTCAATCAAGCACGTGTAGACGAGACTCTCGTAATGCTCTTACTTTGCGTGTGAATCAATATGATGCTCGGGGGGGAGATGGGCTACCTTCTTTCTTTTTATACCTTTCCTCGTTTTCTCATTTTCTTCGCTTGCTGAACAGTTGCTAAAGCCCGCTTCGTGGTTTATACGTTTACACGATTGTCCATAATAATGAGAATCGCGTACGCCCAGTACACTCGCTGCCGCTTTTAGAACCGGAGTGCGATCTCCGCCCACAAAACTGCACCGCACCTGGTCCTATGTGCTTCCGCGCTACAAAACACAGTCCGCGAGAGGCACCGTTTGTTGAAAGCAGCTTTCACCTCCACCGTGACGTCACAGTAATGTGAGAATGTAATTGGTCGGCGCGCCTGTACGGATTCTCATTCGAGTTGGACACGGCGGTGCGTTTGTCTCTGCATTCCCAGGCTGCCGCCAATAGGTATTGTTTAAAACACATGACGCGTTTCCGGCTCCGCAAACACTTCCGGTGCATGCGGCCTGCAAAGGCGCATAACCTTCGTGATCCATTTCGGTTACTCAGAGGAAACCGTCGCTGCGTCGACCGAGCTCGTAAGGACAGGTAAACATGCCACGTCGGGGAACAAGTGGAAAACACGTGGTTTGTGTTTTCGGTAAGCGAGTCGCGGCTTTTTGTGTCTGCTTATTATGTTTATATATATATATATATATATATATATATATATCTGTATATTTAATTCGGAGTTTTCGCATGCGCACTTGCTCGCTTGGTTGCGAGTCGCGGAAATGGTTGGCAGAGCGGGTCTTTGACCTCTGCGCTCGTGTCCGATGCGTCGCTTGCCGTGCATTACATCTGTTGCCAAGTCAATTATGCGTACAGGATGCGCATTAAAAGCGTGGTAACGGGGGAAGGATGCGGCTTTTGGCGCACACGAGAGGAGATTGTCGTTGCGGTACACGTTGCGCAGCAGTTTAATTGTATGTAGACTGTCGTGCGTAATCTTGGCGAGGGACATATGCGCAACCAGGGTGTCTTCCATCAGGGAGAACCTTAAATTTTCAGGGAATTTGGCAGTTCTGGAGAAATTACGGGGGGGTGTTCGCGTAAGTTGCTTTAAAGCCCTTCTCACTAAGCCACATAGCAAATTTTGGTTATGCGCTGGAAGTTGTTAGGTGCCCTCTGGGGAGTGTTTTACTGCAAGATTTTTTTCAACGTAGTTCATCAGAGCAGATATAAAAATATTTGAAGTGCCGCGAACCCATGATTTCAAGAGGCGAGCATCACCGCCAACGTAGACACTCTCTCCAGTTGCCCTGTCTAGCCTCCGCAAGCGAATTTCCTTACCGGAGCCGCAGGATCGCGTGACGAATACGTCACGGGCCCCGTTTTCTCTCTCGCGCGCGTTTTTGCTGAGTGGCAAAACCGTCTGGTTGTAATATTAAGAAACAGGCAATTCAGTCAAATCTCGCACTGCTTCCCACTTGATTTGTAGTTCTGTGGTAATGGTTAAGGATTACGTGGGCTGACATAGTCACTTTATAAACCCATCATTTTTTTTTATTTTCTTTTGTGTCTGAACCTCTAATTTGTCACTGTGCCACAGAATTTTCATAAAAAGCGGTCTGGGATAACATGAAAAAAAAAAAGGGGGGGGGGGTATTTGCAAATACAAACGTAGTAGACATTCTGGGAATTAATTTCGGACATACCCGAATTACTTTCAACGCAGCTGTCAGAAAACTTCTTAATACCGACGTAAAAAAAGGTATCATTTACCCGGTATAGTTCAGTGTGCTGTTAGGACAGCTGCAATGAATTATATTACGTTTCACCTAAGTATTAGGCAACGTTGTGCGGTAGCTGTACTAATAAAGCGGTAAGGGAAAGAAGCGAGATATGTTTAACAAAATAAAAAAAAAGCGTGGACTAACACGGGTAGCGGTCGCTTCACTGCCGAACAGATTGCAGGCAGGCATTAAAAGTGCAGAACAGCGACAGAAAATTAACGTTAACCATACCGCGTTTGGCAAAATGGCTTTGCCAAAAACAACGGCGGAGCAAATAAGGTTAAGGGATTACTAGCATGGCTTGTACGACTTTTGTAAGTTATGTGCGTGTGTGTTTTAGAGAGAAATGAGTAAAAAAAGGGCACTATTTGCATATATACAACAGGGCGACTCGGTAAAAGTTATGCGAAACGCAAGAACACTCGTGCACTTAGACATAGGTTCACGATAGAGCCCCAGGTGGTCGAAATTAATCCAGAGTTCTCCGCCACTGCGGCGTGTCACATAATCAGATCGTAGTTTTAGCAGCTAAAACCCCAGATTTATTTTTCTCTTCCTTCAGAAACATTCAAAGGCAACGTGCAAGGGGTCTCGGGGGAGGAAGATTTAGCTATAGCGTGGCCTCGCAATCATTCTCCTATCGGAACCGGAAATCGGTGCAGCTTCTTTCACCGGTCCTAAGCTTCCACCATCGGGCCAAGACGATGCTCCGGCATCGCCCACTCGCTTCCGCCATAGCCGCCGTCGGTGACCGCCACAGCCGGACGACGGCCGGCGACAAACGGTGCTCTCCCTCCGTACTGGTGTGGGAGGACGGTCGCCCAATCGAATGCGCCTTTTTTTTTTTTTTTTTAAATGTTTTTGTGCTCGTTCGCGCGCGAGCGCGGAGACCTCGTTCGTGCCTCTTTCTTCTGTAATACGGGGTTGGTGGGCGTATCTGGCGTCTGGCGCGCGTAACGGTGCTTTGCCCGCTCGCTTTTGAGGGAGACCCGACGGAGCATCCGATGCCGCCGCCGCCCGAGGTTGCGTGAATCTTTTTCTCCTCTTCCGCGCCTTCGTGATGGAAATACGAGAACGCTGCTGTCTCTTTCTATCTTTCTTTCTCTGGCGTGCCTCGCGCGGGCGGAGTCGTGCGCGCATGGAATCGCTACGCGCTTTGACGGGGCTGGCGACAGTGCGCTCGTGAGATATTTGGGGGGGTTCGCAGGTACGACGATTAAAAATATATATATATATATGCTGGTCTCCACGTTGCCGGTTCGGCGTCGCGCTGCAAAAGAGGGATTCTGATTATTGCTCCTTTTTTTATTTATTAGTCAAACCCGGATGGGTCGAATCTGAAGGTCGATCACAAATCTTAATCTGAATCGATCAAGAAGAAGTTCGATATATAGGTAATTCGATGTAGAAAATAAAAATTCTGTACAAAAATTTTCAAGGGGATTTTACTGCTGTTCGTTGTATACAATAATTCGTTACATGTAGGTTCGAGATATCCGGGGTCGACGGTATTATATGAAGAGCTAGTGTTCTTGTCCCGGAAGCTTGCGCAACTCGTGGCCTCTGGCCTTTAGTGACAGCACGAAACGGGGAGAATGCGTCGATCGAAGGAAATTGCGTGGTTTTACATCCAGAAACTGCACAGCGGGTTTGTAACTGTCTACACTTGGGTCCATTTTGTTCTCCGCGTATTTAAAATTAAATTATGGGGTTTTACGTGCCAAAACCACGATTTGATTATGAGGCACGCCGTAGTGGGGGACTCCGGAAATTTGGACCACCTGGGGTTCTTTAACGTGCACCTAAATCTAAGTACACGTGTGTTTTCGCATTTCGCCCCCATCGAAATGCGGCCGCCGTGGCCGGGATTCGATCCCGCGACCTCGTGCTCAGCAGCCCGACACCATAGCCACTGAGCAACCACGGCGGGTTTCTCCGCGTATTTGTCCTCGACAGCCGGTGAATAGTTAAGCTCGCCCGGTTGAATCGGCGTGGTATGACTCGCCATTTTTATTGGACATTTCCAGCACAGTGGATTCACCCCTATACCGTTACGGCTGCCAACTTGGTTACCCTGGACCGTTTGTGTTTTATATAGCGTAGCGGCGAGGCTGTGCTTGACAACAGTCATGTTTTACGGTTCCCGACTGGTTACTATCTCGAGAGTGAATAAACGCAGCACCCTTCCCTTTACGCGGTGAACGAGATGTGAGGACGTCTTTCACTGCGGTAACGTTGCGGCCAACTTTTGAGTCTACAATTTCTAAAAAAGCGCCCTACTTGGATGGCTTTTTTAAAGTATAGCGCCGTGGTGTATTTCGATGTAAATGGGGTCGTCGACACTGCGGAACCGAAGTCTTCGTCGTTTCGTTTGTACGCAGGGTCGATAGCGTGAACTAAAGTCGCACTTCGCGGTTTCCTAAAACTTCCCGATGAAATGGAAGCGAGCATCGCGCTACGGGGGCGGTGGTATCCGCTGAACAAAGGGGGAAAAAAGAATTAAAGAAACCTAAAGACAGAATGAAAGCAGATGCCAGCGTATAGTACCTCGTTAATTGCGCATTGCGCCCGTAGGCGGCCGGGCGTTGTTCGCGCGGAAGAACGAATCGAAATCGTTTGTCGCGAAAAAGTGCTTCGCGCTGGTCGCATCCGACGCGCTCTGCTTTGCATTCATTTAAAATGGGGGCCGCAGTCGTCGCTCGCTCCAGAAATCCCGATATGCGACCGCGTGGGCGCCTATAGTACGAGGAGAACCCCGAGGGTGCGCGGTTCTGCTTTCTGGGCACGGGTTTTTCCGAGCAGGGGTTTCTTTCGCGCGCTTCGCTGCGAAGCAAAATGCGCGCGAGGCGCCGGCAGTTGTTTCAAAGCGTGCCATTACGCGGGCGATGACGAGGTTCAAGCGGCGTGTGGGCGTCCATCTTGTTACTGAAAATACTGCGGCCTACCCCTCCGAGCGCACGTTAGTGTGGGCGTGAAACGATTTTCGGCACGCCGTCACCGCCCTGTAATGAGAGGTGTATAGCGTATAGCGATCGAAGGCGCGAGGTGCTGAAGTCGCTGCTCACCAGTGTTGATGTTTGTGGTTTTGTCAGTAGCTTTGTTTCACTTTGTTGTGTGTGTGTGTTTGTACCCATGGAAGGAGGAAAGAAACTAGGAGGGGGCGTGACGTCACTCAGCCGGCCATGGCAAGCCAACTCCCCTGTGAAGCCATTCCATTGTCTTATAATTCCATACTCCTTTTCCCCCAACAAAAGAAACAGCCTAACACGTGACCTCAGAGACTCAGCGTATTGGCCGAGAATGTTTGGTTCCCGGTAGTTTTTTTAATCGGTGCTCTCTTGTACGGCTGCTACGCCTCCTCTCTGCTCGACGTCGATAGGACCGTTTGTATAAACGTTGGTTCTGCCTGCAGAGCGGGAGCACTGAAACCTACCGCGTGATCTGGCGTGACAATCACGTGTTGGGCCGACTCGATCGCTTGGCGTCAGTCGTGTTGTGCAATGCTTCCTCCATGGTTTTTTTTTTTTTTTTTACCGGGTTTCGGCTGCGCGTCACAAAGGGGCTCCGGGTGGTCGAAATTCATAACGACGCTGCGTCGCAGAACGATAGTCGAGTTGGTTCTCAATTCGATTGATTACAAACGTTCGGGCACGAATTTGCCTCACTATGGATACATGGCGATTGTGCGTGTGACGCCGAATCGACGCTCCAAAGGCGCCTCCTTGTGGTTAGACGCTGAGGCTGGATATTTTGCGTGCTTCTTTAAATGGGCACGCGCGAACGTTTTTATTCGCCGCTTCGCCTTTCTCGTTACATCTTGCAAGATAAGAGCTGTTTCTTGTTTGTCGCACACCGGCGCGATGCCCGTGCGGCTGAGTCCCCCCCTCAAATTTTCGTCAATGCATCTTCGTTTCCCTTGTGCACGTTGCTGTGTTTGCCATTCACGTTCCTCGCTTAATGAACGCGGAAATAAAACATAAATAAATAATAAGCGGGATAAATAAATAAGCGGGCGTAATCGCGGCTACGCATTTTCTCTTTCCGCTCGGATAGCTTTCTGCCATCGTCGTCCGTTTCTTCGTTCTCTCTCTCCCTCTCGGAACAATACGAGCGTTAAAGATCGTCGAGGTTTTCGCAAGCGCGTATTATACGCGTTCGTCGCATCGCCGCCCAGGATAATTTAAACGCAACTCTATAGCGCAAGGCCAGCCCAGCCTTCTTTTCCGGGGGAACGGAAGGAGGAGCGACCGCGGATAAGAGGCGGTGTGTCTGTCGCGGCGTGTATTATGGTGTTACAAGCGCGCACGCGCGAAGGCGATCCTCACTATACGCCGACAGCGGCGATCGCTGCCGCAGCGAAAGACAATTACGTTGCCGCAGCCGCGGAGCGCTGCTGTGTGTGCGCGCGCCTTCTCGGGCGTGGGGGGCGGCCCCGTTGTGTTCCGGCCGGGATCCGCTGTTCTCGGTTGTTTTTTCTCTTTCTATCCGGGCCTGCGCGACGCGCTGCTTGCGTGCCTGTGTTTCTCGCTCGCTGGCTGCGCCAGCGATCCAGTTCATTGCCGCGGAAAATGCAGCAGCAGCGGCGAAGGGACGAAAATGACGACGATGATGGTGACGGCGGCAGCGCATTTAGGAACCTCTCCCTCGTTCTCGCCTCTCATGCCGCCGCCTCGGTTGCTGCTTCGACGACGGCGTCGTCTTGTGCCTGGCTCTCGGCTAGGCTCGGCTCGGCTCTGGGCCGTGGGTTGCTGCCGTGTTCGACATTTTTTTTTTCTCTCGTTTTCTCTCTCTCTCTATGCGGTTGTATGTACGTGTTTGTTTTGCTGCCATCTCCTTTTTTTTTTTTTCGGAGCCTTGCTGGCCTCGGGACGCATCGCTCGCGCGTGAATCCCAGGCGCTGCTGCCGCCTTTCCTTCTTTTCTTTTTCTTTGTTGTGTTTCGTTTAAATATTTTTTTCCTCGTCGATATTACTGTTTCCTGCAGACTCCTCTCGCGTCGTCGTCTCCCTTTTCTTGCATCCTGTTTCTCTTTCTTTTTTTTTTTTTCTTTCGCCTTCGTTGTATTTGTGCCCGCATTCTCGGGAAGGAGCGACTGTTCTTGCGTGCATCGTCCTCAACGTTTCTGTTTCTTTGCTTCATTGCGCGGGGTCCTCTCCGAACGCGTCAGTTGAGAGAGGGGGCATACGGGAGGAAGGGGCGGGACACACTGCGCGATTATGTTAGGTAGGGGATGAGAGGATGCTAAATAAAGGGGAAGAAAGGAGAGAGAGAGAGAGAGATGAAGACGAGAAATACAGAAGCGAGAAACAGCCGAAAGGCTGTGGGGCCCGAACGCGGGAGCAGGCTCGCGTCTGCTACGCGCGTGGCGCTTGCCTTTTGCCCTCCCTTTCCCTCGTCGTGTTTCTCTCGCTCTCTCTCTCTCTCTCTGCTGTCGGATTTTCGTCTCCGTGCAGCCCCCCCCCCTCCTTTCCCACCCTCGTTTCGCTCGCGTTGGTTATGCGGCCGCTTTTCGCGTTTGTTACCTGCATCGGGATGTCTCCTTTCCTTCTTTTTCTTTTTTTCAATTTCTTTTTTCTTCCCTGCCGCCCGCTATTCGCACTACTCCCCGAAATTCGGTGCTTCCTTTATTTCGCCGCCCCCCTTGTGTTTCACGCCGCGTTTTTTTTTTTTTTTTTTTTTTTACTTTGCTCTTTTTGTGTCTGATCGCGGTGTTCCTCTCCTCCCTCCTCCGAGTGCCGCGCTGCTCCCTCCCGAAGCACTCTCATCGGGCAGAGGAGGGGGGGGGGGAGCTCTCTTCGGAGCAACGTCGCTGTCGAGCAGGGGCGCACCACGACGCGTCCTCCCCTCTCTCTCTTGGCCGTGGTTTCCCCTCCTCTTCCTTCTCCCTCCTCTGGGGATTCCTCCTTTCTGCCGGCTTTGGGGCGATCTTCCTCCTCTCCTCTCTTTGTTTCCCCGGCGGTGGTGGAGCGCTCTGCTGCGCTCTCCTCCTCTGTCTCTACGCACTGTGGCGGCGGCGGAGAGCCAGCGAGACTCGCCAGCAGCAGCAGCAGGACGCGCCGCACAAGTCGACCGGGTAGTAAGCGCGTGGAGGTGTGCGGGCGTGCTCTTTCCACCTCTCTCTCGCGGCGAAGCCACCGGCTCGTCGTCGTCATCCGCCACTGCTGCTTTTTTTTCCGCCGTGTAGAGTAGCGTAGTGTATAGTAGTCGCGACTGGCGTGGTTGTCAGCTTGCCGGTCAGTCCTCGTCTCCGAGTGGTTTGTGCCGTCCTCGTCCCTTGACTTCCCGTCGACGAAGGAAAGAGAGATTTCGGGCCCACCGTGTGATCGCATCCACCGTCCTC